>NC_052153.1:102459454-102695118 GCF_902713615.1 Scyliorhinus canicula
CATGCAACTTACTCAGTGTCTCTCTTTGTTGCCTTACGGGCCCTACCACTACGTCTAAGTGATTCCCCAGATGATACAGCAGGAGTGGAGGAGGACTGCTGCGAATCGCCCCCCTCGACTCGTTTCTCCTTGGCCAAGCGTTTCCTGGGGCGACCCGGCCTTGATGGGCCAGGCTGCTCTGCGGGCGTCTCGGGTGACGTTGTGACACCCTGCTCTGCCTGCTGCCCACCCGATGCACCAGGGATGGGACGGGGGGAGGCGAGAATTCCGGGACGTCCGTGATGGAGTTAATGGGATGGGCCCCGAAACCTCCTCCTCCCTCGGGGAGCCCGGTGGCCCCGGGCCTCACTTGGGACAGAGGTGCGAGCGGGGAGGTGCCCGTCGCGCCACCGACACTGGCGCTGCCAGTCCTGGAGGCCTGCAACGGTATCCACCAGATCCGATGGTTGCAGAGACGGAGTCCAGGGAGTAGACATTCCCGCCAGGGACTGTGCGATCTCAACCTGTGAGTGCACGACGCTATCCAGCACATGTGTCAGGCAGTTGATGCTCTCCGCGACGACTGGGGACTGTGCCATCGACTGCTGGGACTGTGCCATCAACTGCTGTGACTGTGCCATGGCGTGCTGCGACTGGGCCATGACTGCTGAGACTCGGCCAAGGCCCGCAGCGGGCCGGCAATGTCGGTTGGCTCTGGCGCATTGCTGCTGTGAGAGGGCACCCTGTCCAGGGCCGAGGATGACGCTGTGCACATTAAGCCCAACGCCTTGCATAACCTGACCCATTGCCTCCACCACGATGCCCCGTGCGGTGTTGGCCTGTGTTGCTGCCATGAGCGGCACACTCCCTGCTCGTGGACACGGTTCGACTCCTCTAACCGTCTGCAGAGTCTGGAAGACAGCCCTCATCCCATCATTGTGTCCCTGGGTTTCTTGATGATCGGCTGTGCGGGTGGGTCGAGAAAGTCCAGGAACTCAGAAAACGTCTGGGACCAGCTGCATGCTGAGCCTGGCCTGGCCTCCGCCAGTCCGGGCCCTCGGCTGCTCCGACCTCCACCTGCTGTACCTGCTCAGCTGTGATGTGCGACCCAGACTGTGACCAGGAGCCTCATCACTAAATAGGCAACCAGGGTGAGTGTCTCTGGGATGGGGATGGTGTGGGAGATAGCTGTGCCGCAAGCTCGATCGTTTGGGTTGACCCGTCTCGGCCCGCTGAGAGGCCGCAGGGCGTTCGCGGGCCATTCTCTCTCTTGCTCTCTCGCCGCCCTCGGGTGTCCTGCTCCACAGATTCGGTTGGGGAGGATGGGACTCCCGCTGATCGGCACCCTATTGTGCGGCCCTGGGTGAGGGGGGGCAGATGCCTGTGTCCTCCTGGAGACAGCAGCCCTGGTCATTCGGCATCACGTCCGAGGGAAGAGAATGAAACGGGTTACTTAGAGACGCTCGGCGGGCGCTGGACGGTCCCAGTGGGCAGGGGTGAAGGGACAGAGGATGGGGGAGGTGTCCCAGGGGCAGGGTGTGAAGGGACAGAGGATGGGGGAGGTGTCCAAGTGGGCAGGGTGTGAAGGGACAGAGGATGGGGGAGGTGTCCCAGTGGGCAGAGTGTGAAGGGACAGAGGATGGGGGATGTGTCCCAGTGGGCAGGGTGTGTGAAGGGACAGAGGATGGGGGGGGGGGTGTTTTTCATGCAGGGTTGTCTCACTTGTTGCAGCTCCGCCAGCCTTGCATTGCGTGATCTCCCGGGTGGCAGATCCCCCAACAAGGTCCAGTGCCCTCTGCTCAAACGTGGTGAGGGGGTGCAGGATGGGCGAACCCTCCAGTCTTGTTCCGCTCACGAGTGTTGTGACGGTCTTGTCCTGTTGGGGGGCTGGGCATAGGTAGATCATTACAATACGGCAGGAATCAGCAGTCCGTTCAGATACTGGCACAGTTTGGGGGTCAAGTTGTAATAAGACCATTGCATCTCTCCACGGGGGCCAGAGCGCTGGGTCTGTGAACTTTGTGAACAACCCTCAACTCACTCTGCCCCAATCCCCCTCCACCCCCCGGCGGGGGGGGGGGGGGGGGGGGTGATTAAGTAAAGGGGGGAGGGATGGTTGTGACCCGGGGGCACCTCTTGGCACTTACCCTGGCAGCCCTGGTGAGAGTCGTGCATCTTCTTCTGACATTGCTCTGCAGAGCGAGGGGTCTGCCCCACAGCACTGACGGAAGCAGCCACCTCATGCCAGGCCTGGCGCACCGCGATGCCCCTCCTATGCTCGATTGATTCGAGCAGCGTCTCCACGTCAGCCTCAACGAATCGCGGGGCTGCTCTCCTGAGCTCCGACAGTTTCTGTGCTCGCCCGCGCCTTTTTACGGCGTCGGGCGGCGTCACGTGGGCGTGTTCGTATCGTCGCCGCGTTCTGGCGTCATCGCGCACGTGATTGACGCGGCCCCGTTCCTAGCCCATTTCCCGGACGTGAATACGTCGGGAACTGGGCCGTGTCGGGCATCGCAAAAGTCGGCCGATTTCACGGCCAACTTCGCGATTTTCCACGGGTGCGGAGAATCGCGCCCACTAAGTTCAATTTTGGGATCCATGCTTGAGGATCATTGGTTTCAGAGGGAGTATGGTAACGAAGCACCAAAATGTTACTCGGGCTTAAAGGGTTAAATTATGAGGACAGGTTCAAAGTGTTTAAAATGATAGTGAAATTTGATAGGATAGGTGCCGAAAAACTATTTTTTGTGGGGAAGGAATCCAGAATAAGATGGCACAACGTCAAATTTAGAATTGGGTCATTCAGAAGTGAATTCAGGAAACATATTTTCATACAAGGTTAGGGAAGTTTAGAATATCCCTTCCAAAAAGCTGTGAACACTGGTTCAATTGGAATTTTCAACACTGAGATTTACATATTTTTATTAGCTAAGGGTCAAAGGTGGCAAGCTGGAGTTCAGGCTCAGATTAGCCATGATGGAATGGAATGGTGGAATAGGTTTGAGAGGTTTCACAGCCTACACCTATTCCGATGTTCACAAGAACTAAAGCTGTACTGTAGTCTACATTCCAGGAAGCCTATTAGTGGAAATGAGCATTGCCAAAGCCCTCTCTGGATCTTTCACTCACCCACCGGGGATCTTTACAATGTCAACAAAGGTGAATTGTAAGCTTATATTCAGCCAAAGAGCATCTGACTCCTCCCAATATGAGCATTTCCCTGTGAAAGATGGAGACAAGTCACTAACGTTTACAGGCTGCTGGTTGTCCCTGACTGAGTTCATGTTCCACCAGAAGGAACTATTATTCTCCTCTATGAAAAAATGTTATTGAGCATCTGAAAACTTCAAAATTAAATGTAATAAGTGTTATCCTGCACTGTCTTCTTATTTTTATATTATCTCGAAGCAATGTTCCATTTTAAATATTAGGTGAGGAGGAATCCTGTCAGATTTACTGAGGGCAGCATGTTATTTTATTGACCACCTACCTCATATGTGTTGTAATGTAAACAGAATTGCCTGTGGGGTCTGCCTGTTTTAGGCGGTTGTCCAATCACTTGTCTGGGGTTAGGTGTTAAGATAGCAGTGTGAAATTTATGCATTATTTTACCTGTTCCTGGGCTCCTGCACAACATCATCTACTGGGCATCAAGTCCTGACTATAGCCACTGATCTCTATAAGTGGAGGTTTCTGATTCTCGAAGTGCCCTAGTCTGTTTCAGCTTTTATTGTAACATGAACTATGGACCTCAAGATCTCAATAGCAACATCTTAGCTGTTGTGCCACTTTTGCTCTTGGTCTATGTCGCTGTGGTCTTCCCTGTAAATGTCACTGTGCTGCATGCATTCAATGGCAATCTGTAAAACAGACAACTCTTGGTGCACAACATTGCCCAACTGCACAGTATAATCCACACTCTACCCAAATTGCCTTGCATCATTTAATGCAAGGAAGCAAGTGACTTGCTCAGCAAGTCATGATTGTGAAGTACATTCCTTTCATTAAATTATCCAATAAGGTCAGAATCGTGAAGTGACTGAGTGGGGTCTTTGGTCATGTTGCATCTCTACACAGTCCCCCTTCATCTGCTAGATACGCTCCATGATCCCCACTGAGGATTCCTCAATTTCAGTAACTCTGCAGCAGTAGAGAATGTTTCTCTCACTCCATTCTATCCAATCCCTTCCAAAATTCGAACATCCTCAATCAAATGACCCATTAAGCTTCTGTTTTCTAGGGGGTACAAGCCTAGTTTATATAATCACTCCTCATCATTTAACCATGAAGCTCT
Organism: Scyliorhinus canicula; assembly: GCF_902713615.1. NCBI lineage: Eukaryota > Metazoa > Chordata > Chondrichthyes > Carcharhiniformes > Scyliorhinidae > Scyliorhinus > Scyliorhinus canicula. The sequence continues at coordinate 102,463,728 of NC_052153.1, forward strand.
TTGACATGAATATGAAAGGGTGATATTGCATTGGCTGCTCCTTATACTCCGTCACCCCAACCTCTCTATTTTCCTCTCTATCAAAGTCATGCCCAAGCTGAAAATTCTTACTTGTGACATTCAAATACTCTGTTATGAAGAGAAGGCCAACAATATAGTTTTGATTCCCATTCCAGCAATGGTTAACTTGGCAATGGCAAACCATGAGTGGCAAAATCTGCCAAGAAACCAGTTCAGGATGAAGCATCATGTGTCAATGAACCAAAGATGAAGCAAGGCCTTTGGGCAGAGTACACATGACAACACCTGACATAATTTGTGAAAAGTTCAAAAAGGTAATACTGTGGACACCTGTTATACGTAAAGAAGTGCCACATACTCTGCCCTAATATGGTATCAAAGTGGTTTAAAATTATTTATAAATCTGTTTACTTTTTTCATTTGCACACCAGAAACAAAACGCTTAATTATTCGTGCCATTGTTTTTGCCACCACCTACCATTTTAAAGATAAGAGTGTACCATAATTTTTATTGTCAGCCTGAATTGGAAGGTTATACTGTAAAATGACTGTCAGCATGTTGACAGGTTGCATTATTGATACATGCAGTGTTCTGAAAAGACAGCGTACAGAGTTGCACCCGCAGTTACCCACATAGTTGATTCTGATTTTAACCACCCATTAAGCAAGGGCATGAGTGGAAGCCGGACATTTCCCTATGGAAAAAAGCAGGCAGGTTACTGTGAATTTTTGTTGCATGCCCACCAATATCCAGCTGAAGAACATCACTGGTCGAGGATCAGAACGTTTATCTGATCTTTCCATTTCAGATAAAATTGAGGTCGAAAATATTTTTTTAAAGTAACAAAACTGAAATAAATCAGTAATTTTTGATTAAATAGTAAATGGAAATCCATCAAGTTCTGAAGGCATTGAAAATATGTTTTGTCAGCTAAATGTTTGCTTTAAGATATTCCTCACAAAGCTGTGAGACTGTCACATGAAGGTAAACTTTCTTTCTGATTTATCAGACAGACACTATCAAAGGTAGCTCTATGTATCTGAGACCTGAGCCCCATTTATAGTCAGGGCCAGTTGGGCTGTTTTCGCTTTATAGTGAAAAAAGTCAAACCAAATAGAACCCCGCCATGTTTGGTCAGCTTCCCCAAGACTACATTAAATAGCGTATGAATCTTGTATTTTTATTTCAAATTATTTTATGATTTTTCTCCCCTCCTGCCAATGCTGACTTACAGGTGATTTCTAGCACCTCATCTACATGACCATTTTTCACTACAAGTTTAGAAAATGAACACCAGCACTGAGAGCATTATAGCCAAGACCAATCCTGAACTCACCTGAACACATACACATCACATTAAAGTAGACAGTCACTTGATAGTGATCTCTGTGTAAAGAAATTTCTACTAACCTCACCTTTTCACCTCTTTTTAATGACAACTTTGCCTGAATCTCCAACCAGAGCCTTGTTTCTCTTTACCCTATCAAAGTCCTTCCTAATTTAAAAATCTCATTAAATCCCCTCTCAGCCATCTCTATTGGAGTGAAAATAGCCTCAGTATTTCAACTTTCTCTTTTAAATTGCATCATTAATGACATCCTATTGAACCTTCACCGTATTTGTTCTATTGAACCTTCACCGTATTTATTCTACAGCTTTAATTCTATAATGGTGTTGCCAAAACTGCACACAGTTCTCTAAGTTACACAACAATTGCTTTGTGTAAATTTTTCATTTGGATGGAATCAAGTTCCTTGATCCTCCAGTGGTGAATCTCTGCCACAATCTGCTGGAAGAAAAATTAGGCCTAGCTTTTTGAACCTGGGTTGGGAGCCCAGGGTTGGGATATTTTCCTGTTCTGCAAATCTGACCCTGCGAGAAGGTGGCCTGGAAGGTTGGATTTTGTTCCGGTTTGGCGGGATTCTCTTGGAGTCAGGCCGGATGATCCCAGGATGCTGGCTGTAGGGGTAAGTTGGGCTGAAGACCTGCCCCAGTGCTCCAGTTCTGTGTTGAAGTTTAATTCAAAATAAGAACAAATTTAAACAGCCCTGGCAGACCCCTCACCCCCGGCCCCATCCATGCCAATCCATGCCACCTCAGCTACCCTATCAATGACCTCTCAACTCTCCATGCCAACCTATGCCCACCGTCCACCCGATGTTCCCTCAGAGCTCCATGCCAACCACATTCAACAGCCTCCTGATGTTATTGGACAGCTACCTGCTCTTTACAAAACCAGTTTGATCCTCAGCGACCACCCCTAACACACATCCCTCCATCCTCCCCACCACCAACTTAGCTAGCATTTTCACATCTGTGTTCAACAACAAAATGGGTCTATACGACCCACACTCCAAGGATCCTTCCCCATCTTCAGGATTAGCGTGATCGACGCCTGTATCAGTTTCTCTGGCAGCTCCCCCTTCTCCAACGCCTCACTAAACAACCCCAACAAATGCGATGCCAACTCTGTCGCAAACACCTTATAATACTCCACCAGAAAGCCATCCGTCCTGGATCCTTCTCCGGCTTCATCCCGCTAATGCTGTAAATCACCTCCCTCAGCCCCAGCAGCTCCTCCAATGCCTGCCTCTGCTCTCCTTCCAACCTTGGGAACTCCAATCCATCCAGGAACTGTCCCATATCCCCTTCCTCTCTACCCAGCTCAGCCTTGTACAGCTTCTCATAGTACCCCCTAGGCACCTCATTTATTCTCCCCAGCTCTGACCCTTCACTTTTCGCAGTTTTAAGATTTCCCTCAACGCAGCCTGCCTCCTCAGCTGATGGGCCAGCATACGGCTCACCTTTTCCCCATATTTATATTGCACCCCTCTCACCTTCCGTAACTGCCCCACTACCCTTCCCATCGTCAATCAATCAAACTGCCCCGCAACCTCTTCCTCTCCGCCAACAACTCTTTAGTGGGGGCCTCCGCGTATCTCATGACCGCCTCGACTATTTCATCCAACAACCGTACATGCTCCTACCTCCTTCTCCTGTCCCTGTGTGCCTTAAACGAGATAATCTCCCCCTCGGACCACCGCCTTCAACTCCTCCCAGAACGTGGCTGCTGACACCTTCGCATTCTGATTAATCTCCAGATACTCCCCATTCGCCAACCTCACCTATTCACAGAACTCCTCATCTGCCAACAGACCCGTGTCTATAGGATATCACAACCCCCGCATACTCTGCCCCCACCACCCCCAACAACACCGCTCGGATCGCCACAAAGAAATCAATTCTCAAGTCACCTTATACACGTGTGAGAACAAGGAGTACTCCCTCCCCTCCCAGTTCTTAAACCTCCATGGATCAACCATCCCATCCATTCCATAAACCTTCCCAACTCTTTCATCATCCTCACATTTCCCATCGATTTGGGGCTCGTCCTGTCCATCCTCGGTTCCATTACACAGTTAAAATATCCACCCATAATCAATTAGTGCATATCCAGCTCCGGGATCACTCCCAACAAACCCCTCACAAACCCCGCATCCAAATTCGGCACATGTACATTGACTAGGACCACCAGCACCCCACTCACAATTACATATCTTCCCCCTTCGTCCCACACTTCCTTAACCCCCGAAATCCTGTTCTTTTATTCAACAAAATGGCCACCCCCCACGACCTTGAGTCAAACCCCGAGTGAAATACTTGTACCACCCATCCCTTCCTCAACCTAACCTGGTTCTGCACCAAGAGGTGCTTCTCCTGTAAAAAAAATCACCTCCGCCTTCAAACTCCTCAAGTACACAAAAACACAGAACCTCTCAATCAGCTCGTTTAAACCCCGGACATTCCATGTTACAATTCCCCTCTACCATCCGCCTCCTCTAATACCACACTAACTCAGGCTCATCCAAGGTGGTCCCCCTGTCCGTCCAATACAACGTTCAGTCACAACTCTGCCACATCGCAATCCCCCCTCCCCTACCCACCTGAATGCCCCTCAACCAGCAACTCCACCCATCAGGCCCCCACACACACCCCCTACCCCTAAGGAAAAACTACATCCAAAGTCACAAATTTCCCCCTCCAAAAAGAGAGCCTCACAGATGGCGGGAGGGGGGAGAGGGGTGGTTACCCCGTACAAACTTATAACTTCCCAAATAAAAAAAAAGAAAAACCCACACCCTCCAGCAACATACAATAACCAACACCTCCAACCTTTGCAGATACAGCTCCCATATCTCACACTAACTCTCAGTTGTCCCCTGTTTATAGTCTCTTTTAAAGTCATTAGCCTCTTCTGGCGTCTCAAAATAGTTTTCTTGGCCTTCAAATGTGACCCACAGTTTCGCCGGGTACAGCACCCCAAACCAAATCTTCCTTCGGTAAAACACCACCTTGGCCCTGTTAAATCCAGCAAGCCTCTTCGCCAGCTCTGCACTGACGTCCTGGTATATGCGGACATGATTCCTCTCCCCTTCAGTCTCGCTTCTCCCTGGCGCATCGTAGAATCTTTTCATTCTCAACAAACATATGCAACCACAAAATCACCACCTGTGGCAGCACCCACTGCTCTCGGCCTCTGCCTTAAAGACCTGTGGGCCCTGTCCACCTCTGGGGCCTTATCCTGCACTCCCTCCTTCACCATGCCGGCCAGTATCCTTGACACATATTTTGTGATGCTTGTTCTGTCCATACCTCTGGCAGCCACACAATCCATAGGTTCTGCCACCTGAACCAGTTTTCCTGCTCCTCCACCTTCATCCTCAATGACTTGCATAGTCCCCCAGACTCCCACCTATTTCTCCAAGAACACGATCCAATTGCTCGGGTCAGACACCTGGTTGAGGGAATGACAGGATTGGGAGCTAAACGTTCCAGGATTTAGATGCTTCAGGCGGGATAGAGGGGCATGTAAAAGGGGTGGCGGAGTTGCGCTACTGGTTAGGGAGAATATCACAGCTGTACTGCGGGAGGACACCTCAGAGGGCAGCGAGGCTATCTGGGTAGAGACCAGGTATAAGAAGCGTGTAGTCACAATGTTGGGGGTTTACTACAGGCCTCCCAACAGCCAGCGGGAGATAGAGGAGCAGATGGGTGGACAGATGTTGGAAAGGAGTAAAAGCAACAGAGTTGTTATGATGGGAGACTTTAACTTCCTCAATATTGATTGGGACTTACTTAGTGCTAGGGGCTTGGACGGGTCAGAGTTTGTAAGGAGCATCCAGGAGGGCTTCTTAAAACAATATGCAGATAGTCCAACTCGGGAGGGGGCTGTACTGGACCTGGTATTGAGAATTAGCTCGGCCAGGTGATAGAAGTTTCAGTATGGGCATTTCAGGAACAGTGACCACAATTCAGTAAGATTTAAAGTGCTGGTGGACAAGGATAAGAGTGGTCCTAGGATGATGTGCTAAATTGGGGGAAGGCCAATTATAACAACATTAGATGGGAACTGAAGAACCAAGATTGGGGGCGGATGTTCGAGGGTAAATCAACATCTGACATGTAGGAGGCTTTCAACTGTCAGTTGAAAGGAATTCAGGACCAACATGTTCCTGTGAGGAAGAAGGATAAATATGGCAAATTTCGGGAACCCTGGATAACGAGAGATATTTTAAGCCTTGTCAAAAAGAAAATGGAGGCATTTGTCAGGGCTAGAAGGCTGGTAACAGACGAAGCCTGTGTGGAATATAAGGAAAGTAAGAAGGAACTTAAGCAAGGAGTCAAGAGGGCTAAAAGGGTTACGAAAAGTTATTGGCAAATAGGGTTAAGGAAAATCCCAAGGCTTTTTACACGTATATATAAAGCAAGAGGGTAGCTAGGGAAAGGGTTGGCCCACTGAAGGATAGGCAAGGGCGTCTATGCGTGGAGCCAGAGGAAATGGGTGAGGTACTAAATGAGTACTTTGCATCAATATTTCCAAAGAGATGGAATTGGTGGATGTTGAGTCTGGAGAAGGGTGTGTTGATGGCCTGGGTCACATTGAGATCCAAAAGGACGAGGTGTTGGGCGTCTTGAAAAATATTAAGGTGGATAAGTACCCTGGACCTGATGGGATCTACCTCAGAATACTGAAGGAGGCAAGAGAAGAAATTGCTGAGGCCTTGACAGAAATCTTTGGATCCTCACTATCTTCAGGTGATGTCCCGGAGGACTGGAGAATAGCCAATGTTGTTCCTTTGTTCAAGAAGGGTAGCAAGGATAATCCAGGGAACTACAAGCCAGTGAGCCTTACGTCAGTGGTAAGGAAACTATTGGAGAGAATTTTTCGAGACAAGATCTACTCCCATTTGGAAGCAAGTGGACGTATTAGTGAGAGGCAGCACGGTTTTGTGAAGGGGAGGTCGTGTCTCACTAACTTGATAGAGTTTTTCGAGGAGGTCACAAAGTTGATTGATACAGGTAGGGTAGTGGATGTTGTCTATATGGACTTCAGTAAGGCCTTTGACAAGGTCCCTCATGGCAGACTGGTACAAAGGTGAAGTCACACAGGATCAGAGGTGAGCTGGCAAGATGGATACAGAACTGGCTAGGTCATAGAAGGCAGAGAGTAGTAATGGAAGGGTGCTTTTCTGATTGGAGGGCTGTGACTAGTGGTGTTCCACAGGTATCAGTGCTGGGACCTTTGCTGTTTGTAGTATATATAAATGATTTGGAGGAAAACGTAACTGGTCTGACTAGTAAGTTTGCGGATGACACAAAGGTTGGTGGAATTGCGGATAGCGATGAGGACATGCCAATCCTGGGTTGAGCCTTTCCCGCTCCACCTTCTGCACCATTTCCCTGACAAAGCTACCCCACTAGCGGATTAAAAAATGCCCTAACCACGCCTTCAAGCCGGAGCTGCCCTCTGTGCAACCACTCACACAAAGCTGCCATTGGAAGTCTCCCCTGATGCCTATCATGTCATCTTACCCACTGTCCATCATGGGCAGACTTCAGAAATCATGTTCATAAAATCAGGTTCTAAGTGTATATTGCAGAAAAACACTTTGCCACAAAACCCCATTTATTACATTTACGTTTCTTCAACTACATTATCCCATATAACAACAAACATTTCATTCAATTGCATAATCCCTCATAAAAACAAGCATTGGAAATCATAGTTCAAAGTGTCTATAGTCACTTGGAGCTGTCAATCACACTGTAAAGTGGCAAGCACCCTCATGTGACAAGGGATGATTGTGAAATTAATCATACACAAATACCCCAGTAGTGATAGCCCTAAGGCTTATGTCAACAGAGAATAGGAAACAATTGTTTTTTTAATACTTAGGACAGAGTTTTCAAAGAGTTAAAGGGTAGAAGTTTTAAATGCTTTGACAACTTTAAAGCTCCCTCCTTGACAGTTCATGTTGGGATGTTTGACAGTTTTTTTTGATAACTCCTCTTGACAATTAACCCTGACAATTTTGAAAATTGTTTTTGACTGTTTCCTTTTGATAGTACAACTTGTCAAGTTTGACGATTGTTTTTGACAGCTCCAGTGAGCTTCACAGCTCCAAAGTGTTTATGCACTTCAAACGTAAATTCATGCCTACTTTTAGATTCTTAAAGGGCATCTTGACTGTCACGAAGGGCACTTGAAATCTCATGAAAGGTAATTGACATCTCCCGAAGGGCACTTGACCTCTCCCAAAGGGCAGCTGACCTCCCAGAAAGGGGTCTGTGACCATATCCAAAAGGCTACCTTAGCTCTCCAAAAGGTTACCTTCGCTATCCAAAAATACCATAAAATTCAGACAAGCTCCTTTCCGCCAGGTCTAATCTGCATACATTGGGTTTCAGACACCTCTCGCACTAAAATCACACATAAGTAGAGGCAACTGTTGACTTTTATGGATAGCTGTTTCTGCAAATTGTGCCTGTGCAAAGCTCAACCAGGGCCATTCCTGCCCCGTGAAAATGGTAGGTATCCTGTTCAGGGGTGGGACTTCCAGATCCAGGCCTCTTCTGTCATTTTTGCCATGATGGAGAGTCTCTATGTCATGGTGAAAATCCAGGCCTTAGAATTCATCACTTTAAGCATAGCAGTGAAACAGAAATGTGTGGCCAACAGTTGTTTTAGAATTCATACTTCTGTGGGAATTGCAACCTAAATTATATGTTTATTTACTTGTATAAGGCAGCCAGTTGCTGAATAAATATTGGCATAAGAATGAAAATTATTAGGAAAATAACAGTCATTTTGTAACTTACACAGTGTCACAAGATGGATGGGAACTGAGGAGTTTCATTGTTGTACTTTACCCCTGATTAACATCAGAAAGTAATATTGGAAATTACGCAGCAGTAACTCCAAGAGGCAATTCCGCAGAGTTTCAAGGACTCCATTTGTTCCTTTTTTGTTCCAATGCAAGCAATGCAGAAACAAAATAAACAGCATTCATATATGCATTACATTAAAAACATTTTAAAAAGGGCGCTGCTTTCATCAATCTGATCAAGAAAATTTTGGAATCCAAGAGGAACTGTATTATCATGCCCAGAATTAATTCTGCCTTTTCAAATCTGTTCATATTATTATAGTTCCTGTATATTGAGCCTAACAGTGCCATTTTTTAATAAGCACACCACTGGTTTCAATGGGCTAGAGCTGTGATAGAGCTGTTCAATTGGTTTGGTGGTGGGAATGATAAAGTAGCACCAAGGTCTCAAGAAAATATGGAACTAATTATGACTTACACCAAATTTTCTGGGACTTTTGCATTCTACATCCTGCAAAGGTGAATGTGCCTTTAGAAAGTACAGATCTCCAGGAAATTCAGACCAATTATTCTTATCTCTTTGCTCTTGTAGTCTATAGGCGCGATCTACTGGCCACGCTGTGCCCATAAAACAGCACGCCGTGCCGCACAACGTGACCAATAAATGACAGAAGCGCCGAGAAGCACGCGGCTAAACACACTTGCTATGGGACTCTGTTGCCATTTGGTTAGATCAGGTCCAATATCCCTTTTTGAAACTCTAGTATTATTAGAACTTAGATCGGAGAACTCGGACGAAATTCTCCGACCCCCAGCAGGGTCGGAGAATCGCCTGGGGGCGCCTACAATCCCGCCCCCGCCGTGGCAGAGATTCTCCGCCACCCGGAAAGTGGCGGGGGCAGGAATCTCGCCACTCCGATCGGAGAGGCCCCTGCGGCGATTCTCCGGCCCGGATGGGCCGAAGTCCCGCCGCTGGGAGGCCTCTCCCGCCGCCGAGGTTTAAACCACCTCTGGAACGGCGGGCTCAGCGGCGCGAGCAGGCCCCCGGGGTCCTGGGGGGGGGCGGGGGGCGATCGAACTCCGGGGGTGCCCCCACGGTGGCCTGGCCCGCGATCGGGGCCCCCCCCTCAGTGTCCGGGCCAGTGCCCTGACTGCACTAGTTTCTAACGCGTCCGCCACGGCCTTCGCCAGGGCGGAAGCGGAAGAGAACCCCACATCGCGCATGCACCAGCAGTCACGTCGGCGGCCAGCTGCCGCTGACGTCACTGCCGGCGCATGCGCGGACCGGCGAAAGCCTTTCGGCCAGCCCCGCTGCCGGGGGCGCCGGTTTTTTGCGCCGGTCTTCTGGTGGCAACCGCTCCGGCGCAGGGCTGGCCCCCAAAGGTGGGGAGAATTCCCCACCTTTGGGGAGGCGCGACTCCTGAGTGGTTGGCGCCACTCCCCTACTCCGGGACCCTCCGTCACGCCGGGTAGGGGAGAATGCCGCCCCAACCAGGCACCTTATGGTCTTCACAGCTAATAACAAATAATTAACCCACTGGGCGAAACCCACGCTAACACGGGGAGAATGTGCAAACTCCACATGGACAGTGACCCAGGGTCGGGATCGAACCTGGGACCTCGGCGCCATGAGGCAACAGGGCTAACCCACTATGCCACCGTGCTGCCCTGGGCCTCTGTATTAATAGTCCAGTGACATTACAATCTCCCCCCTCAAACCTATCTGCTCTCAGCCTTTGCTGCAGAATGGTGGAAGATTGTGCAGCCATTTCCTTCAACCTCTGAAGAGGAAAAGAAAGACTAGCATCACCAGCAGCAGCAGCACATGTTGCTTGTTTGTTTGCAGCCACCTGCTGCTCTACAGGACAGAGGGGATGAACACAGAGCTGCAGCTTGAACTAGACAATATTCCACAAACAGTGTACAGGCAGAGGATTAACTTCCTTGACATAACTGAGCAACAGTGCCCCAAGAGGCTCAGGCTGTTATTGCTTCTTGCTGATGACATTTGCAGCATCTTGAAAAAGATTGCTATCCAAGAGGGTCAAGTGGGCATTCTTCACCATTGGCTGTCAAGGTCAAAATAGCCCTGAATTTCTTTGCCTTCGCCTCTATTAGTGACAACTGTAGGATCGCACAACCTGTACCCCACTAGTCCATCGCCCAAATCTCAGATTTTTATATAATCTTTATTGTCACAAGTAGGCTTACATTAACACTGTGATGAAGTTACTGTGAAAAGTCCCTAGTTGCCACATTCCGCCACCTGTTCGGGTACACAGAGGGAGAATTCAGAATATCCAATTCACCTAACAGCACATCTTTCGGGACTTGTGAGAGGAAACCGGAGCACCCAGAGGAAACCCACGCAGACACACCAAGGCTGTTCAGTATGTGCACTTGAACACGAATGAGGCCAGTTAGACACAGAAAGCTTTTGCCTTTGGTGCAGTGGTTGATTTCTACATGTTGAGCGGATGTCATGTCAGCGGATCATGAACTGCAAACATATGATAATTCAGCCATAGATAATTCAGTAATGTTCAACAATCAGAAAGGATAATTCCCTTGATGTGCAGATTGTTGGCGACCACTAAGTTTATTTTTCATGTGTGCACCAGACTTCCTGGAAGTTGGCCTAACACCGACATCCTGTGCCAGAAATCCTGCCATAGGTATTTGCAGCTCTGAACAGATTGCGGGAGTACCTCCTCGGAGACCAAGGGTTGCCCTCTGAGGACCTGTTAGGAGCCCGCCAAATGTTGCTGAGGCAAGGCACATTCTCCCCATGTTTGCATGAGTTTCGCCCCCACAACCCAAAGATGAGCAGGGTAGGTGTATCGATCACGCTAAATTGTCCCTTAATTGGAAAAATTTAATTGGCTATCCTAAATTTTTTTTTAAAATACAGAGGGCCGGCTTAATGCTCTGGGAACATGGGCTCAAATCCCATGATAGTAGCTGGCAGAATTTAAATTAATAAATCTGCAATATAAAGCTAGTGTCTGTAATGGTGACCATGACAACTATCATTGATTGCTGTAAAACCCCATCACGTTCATTATTGTCCTTTAGGGAAGGAAATCTGCCATCTTTACCTGGTCCAACTGACAAGTGACTCCAGACACCCAGCAATGTGGTTAACTACTCTCTGAAATTGTCAAGCAAGGCATTCAGTTCAAGGGCGATTACGAATGGGCAACAAATGCTGGCCTGGTCAGCAAAACCCACATCCCATGCAAGAATAATGAAGAAAAAGTTTACTGTGAGGTAAGTTCCAATATAAGTCAAATGATTTCCAAAAGTTGTTGCTGTCCTGTAACTCAAAGAAATCATGCACTCAAAATGAATGATGAGAGTACCAACCTTTCCCATTGGCATGGCTGGTGCTGTTCTGTTTCTCTATTTAGAAGCTTTCTAGCATGTCAGTTTCATTGCTCAATGACTTTCTAGTGCTCTGGCCTTGCTCAGGAAATCCATGCATTGGCTGTTAAAGCCAGAATAAGAAGGTAAATTGCCACCTAATTGTTCTTTAACATGTTTGGTGAACTGATCCAACATCTTCAAAGGAGTTTCCCACTCACTTCAAAATGTACCCCTGTTAAATGCGGGAGAAAGCGGGTAACATGTCCGATTCCCAACATGCTGTCATGTTCCAGTGCATTAAAGCCAATCCCACATCTCACTTCCCACTCTTGGCTGATAAAATACCATTTACCATGTGTAAGTAACCTGCTCCAATTGTCTCCGGCCCTTACTAAAATCTGGATCTTACCCACCTCTGCTCAGTGCTGTTTGTACAATGACCATATTACACAATACTGCACATCAATATCTAGGAGAGGAATTAAACTCTTCACATTGTGCAGCATATGATTTGATCAAAATGACCTAGTGCTGGAGAAGGTACAGAGCAGCAACAAGGCTGGTCCCTGGCTTTAAAGTTCTGAGTTCAATTGGAATTTTTGATGGAGCCAAATCTTTCAGATTTTCTGCTCCAAATTCCGAATTCACCCCAGATGATTTTCCAAGTTTGTACCCTCCCCGATGTCAACAATTCCAGGCTCTTGGGTTTTTCAGCTTTGAAAGAAGATGCCTGAGAGAGGTAAGAGGTAATGGTATGGAAAAAGTAAATCTTGGAAAAGACTGGCAACTAAATTGTGACAGTAAGTAAGACAAGGGCAATACGTTCACACTATTTATAAGGTCAATTTAAGACTGATATCAGGAAATCCTTCACTCACAAAGTGATCAATAAATTGAATGGACTTCTGGGTAGAGTATGGGGCAAAAATCTTAGAATATTAAGAAATAATAGGCTGTTCCATTGGCAGGGACTTTCAGGTATACCTAACCTTTTAAATAAATTTAGAGTACCCAATTCGTTTTTCCAATTAAGGGCCACTTTAACATGGCCAATTCACCTACCCTGCACACCTTTCTGGGTTGTGGGGTGAGGCTCACGCAGACAAGGGGAGAGTGTGCAAACTCCACATGCACAGTGACCCGGGGCCGGGATTGAACCCGAGTGTTCGGCAGCGTGAGGCAGCAGTGCCAACCCCTGCAACACCGTGCTGCTCTAGGTATACCTAACATAACAGATAAGTTCAGATGAGTGCTTGGCTCAGGCGGGAGAGGGTCATGCCTGGGCATTGCCCCCTTTTGACTTCTATGTTATTTGCAATCAAGAGGACGAAACCACAATTGGGTCTGGGCAGCTTCTATGTCGTTTTTCCCGCCTTCCGCCACACTCTCCAGCAAAAATGAGAAATTCTACCCAAGTGGCAGAATTCTCCCATGATCCTGCCGGCAGATTCAATGGTGAGTGTGGCGGAAGATTTGCCAGAAAACCTAAAAATTCCTTTCAGGCTGGAGCGAATTTACAGCAGAATCTTCCGATGGTGCCTGCCATGGCGGATTGGAAATCCTGCTCGAGGCTGGCATGAAACTTATTTGCACTCACTAATAGGATAAACATATGCACATCAGAACTAGGAGCAGGATTTGGCCCCTCGAGTCTGCTCCGCCATTTAATAAGATCAGTGCTGATCTTTTTGTGGATTCAGCTCCACTTACCTGCCCACTCACTGTAACCTTTTAGTCCTTTGCTGTTCAAAAATCTGTCCACCTTTGCCTTAAAAATATTTAACGAGGTAGCCTCAATTGCTGCACTGGGCAGGGAATGCCACAGATACCCGCCCCTTTGGGTGAAGAAGTTCCTCCTCAACTCAGTCATAAATCTGCTCCCGCTTATTTTGAGGTTATGCCCCCTCGTTCTAGGGGGTAAGCCTCGATTGGAACTTTCCCCGAGCCCAATTCTTCATTGCACCAGCATGAAAATAGGCCAGTCCAGAACAACATGGAGTTTTAAATTCAGGACTTACCTGAAGAAGGTCTGGGGCTGCCAAGTTTGGGATGTTCAGGATGCTGACCACCAGCGCCCCGGACCCTGGGACACCACAACAGTGGGTGGGTAGCATCTTTCAGGTGGATCTTCCAACTTCAGTGTCTTCAAGGAGGTCCATCTTCCAGCATCAGAGTGTTCCTGGAGATCCATCTTCTTTCTTCAGCAGGTCCATCTTCTTTGTTCAATGGTGGGTCAGGGTTGCTGGGTGCCTTTTCAATATTGCTTTGGGTATGACGGGGAATATATGTCATCAAGTCCACCCTGCAACAGAAAATTGCGCAAAAGCCCTAGATACATAATTAATTATGCTGAAATGGAACAAATGGCATGGTTTCCAGTCGGCCTCTTCAGCGGGAAACACTCCTGACTCTGCCCAACCTTGGGGACCACGTCCCGGATGGGAGAATTCTGCCAAATATGTCTGGGAAGTTACTTAAAATATAAATGGGTTTCCCAAATTGACTATCTCCATATCATTTCAACGGACTGATTTAAAGGACAATGTCTACCTAACCTGCTGGTCCCATGAAGGTGGGATATTAAATAAAGTCTTTCAGTGAACTAATCATACCTGGCATGTTGATAGGATCGCAATCACATCAACATCCCCTGCCACAGCTCCTCCAATTCTGTATCTTGATACTACCATGACTACAACTGGCTGGAGAGGGAGTCAATACTTTATTAATCAATAATGCAGCCTGCAAATCAATCTGCGGTCAACACCTCAGAAGGAGTAATCATATTCAGCTAAAGGCAAGAACCCTGGCCGGGATTCTCTCACCTCGAAGCCGGGCTGGAGAATCGGCACGACTGGCGCGAATCGCAGCACGCCGCCCCGACGCCAGGACTCGATTCTCTGTAGAGCGGAAAATCGGCACCATTGGTGCCGGCACGGTCGGCGCAGCGCCAATCTACGGGACCCCCCCCCCCCCCCCCCGGCGATTCTCCACCCGGGAAGGGCCGAGCGGCTGTACCAAAAAACCCGAGTATCTCCGGCGCTGTTCTAACCTAGTCTTATCCAGCGGGACCTCGCGTGGAAGGATCCGGAGGTGGCCTGTGGGGGGGGGGGGGGGGGGGGGGGGGGGAGATCCGGCCCTGCAGGGGGCCTCCGCTGTGGCCTGGCCCGCGATCAGGGCAACTGATCGCCGGGCTGAGGGCCTTCTTTGTTCTGCGCCGGCCTCTGTAGCCCTACTCCATGTTGCGTAGGGCCGGCTCGGAGAAGGGAGACACCGCACTTGCGCGGAAATGGCGCCAGTCCCACTGTGCATGCGTGCGTTGGTGCCGGCGCCACCCATCTGATGCCAGAATCGGCAGCTGGAGCAGTGTGGGTCGTTCCAGTGCCGTGCTGGCCCCCTGTAGGGGTCAGAATATCTGCTCCTGAGGCAATGTTGACGCTGTCGGGAAACGCGACGGCATTTACGATGGCGTCAACACTTACCCTCAGGATCAGAGAACCCCGCCCCCTGCCTTCAAATGAGAGTCACCTGAGGGAGTGAAAAAAGGATAGTTTTATCTGCGAGATCTCTTCTCTACAGGAGCTCAGTCACAATTTCATCTGAAAAAGCCGGAAATTTCCAACCTACATTTGTTTTCAAATAACCAAGAGGAAAAATCCTTCAGGTATGCAATGCTTATTAACCCCCAATTTAAAGGACAGATTGTTACTCTAATGGTAATCGCTAGAAATGATCATTTCCTGTGTATACTATGTGTGTGTTCTTAGAAAGTGAGTACTTGTTGCACGTACATTTTGGGTGTGGCAAAAATACACATTTATGCTTTCTTGTGATTTCAACTTATAAGAACATGAATTTGTGTCTGCACTTTAACGTCACAGAACTTCAAAGAGTTAAGACATTCCTTTTCAAAAATATGTCTTATTGTGGTCAGCCAGGGGGTGAGGAAAAAGGAGAAAGTTATCCCACCATCTCTCCATATCTGTAACAGTTCCTCCACAAATCCTGCAGTTATGTATTGCATGAAGCAGACACACTTACGGCACAGTTCCCTATCTGGCCTCCAGTTCCATATTCGAATGGCAATTGCTCCAAGATAAATTAATCTCCATTGGAATATGGGGCTCAGCAGGAAGAAAGAAGCTATGAAGAACTGAAGATTTGAAACCTTTAATCAAAAAAGTTTGTTCCCCACCCCACACCCTAAAGACAAAAAAAAATCATTGTTCCAAAATGTCACAACTGTGTGAGGTGGGCATTTCCGTAGCACTGGTATTAGCAAACTCTAATACGTAAATTACCCAATGCCATTTGGATTGGAGTTGTGGTGAGGACAGATAGGTGGGTGGAAATTCCAGCCCCCTGCACTTCCAATGCATAAGGACACTGTCAGAATTTCTATGCTACACATTGCTCAGTAAAAATGATACAAATATTTCCATCTCCTCCTAGTGAAATATCTCATTCAACTGTACTCACAGTTAGAATGTTTTAACAGTAATCCTATGTGACAATAACAAAGGGAAACCAGTAATAAAGGCGGCACGGTAGCACAGTGCGGGCAGCACAGTAGCACAGTGGTTAGCATAGTTGCTTCACAGAGCCAGGGTCCCAGGTTCGATTCCCCGCTGGGTCACTGTCTGTGCGGAGTCTGCACGTTCTCCCCGTGTCTGTGTGGGTTTCCCCCAATTGCTCTGGTTTCCTCCCTCAGTCCAAAGATGTGCAGGTTAGGTAAATTGGCTATGCTAAATTGCCCTTAGTGTCACAAAAAGGTTAGGTGGGGTTACAGGGATGGTGTGGGGATAGGGTGGCGATATGGGCTTAGGTAGGGTGCTCTTGCAGACTTGATGAGTCGAATGGCCTCCTTCTGCACTGTAAATTCTATGATCTTCATCCTTCTCCACCCAACTGTAGCCTTTGATACAGTTGACCACACCATCCTTCTCCACCATCATCCATTTGAGTGGGACTGCACTCATCCCATTCCATAACAGGACCTCAGTCTGCCCTTGCCTCGGCTCCTCTGCTGTTGAAATCCTCTTCCATATATTTGTCATCTCCAGACTTGACTATTCAAATGCACATCTAATTGGCATCCCACATTCGTTCCTCTGTAAATTTGAGATGATCCAAAGTTCTGTGTCCTTACTCAGATTAAGTCATGTCCACCTATCACCCCATGCTCACTGGCCTACACTGGTTCCCTGTTAAGAAGTGGCTCAATTTTAAAATTATCACCCCCTCCCTATCTACTTAATCTCTTCCAGCCCCACAATCTTCAGTGATACCTGTGCTCATCTACTTCTGGCCTCTTGAGTACCCCAATTTAATAGCTCCACCATTGGTGACCATGCATTCAGTTGTCTAGCAACTGAGCTCTGTAATTCCATCTCTAAATCTCTCCAGCTCTCTTTCCTCCTTTAAGATGCTCCTTAAACCCCACCTCTTTGACCAAGCTTTCAGCCATCTATTCTAATGCCACCTTATGTGGCTCTTGTCAAATGTCATTCATAATGCTCCTCTGAAGTGTCTTGGGACATTTTATTACACCAATGGTGCTATAAAAATATAAATTGTCATTGTTGCAACAATTAATACATTTTATAATTCAAAATAAAACCTATGAGCCCAGCGGTATTGGGCGGGATTCTCTCAGCCTGGGGCCGGGCCGGAGAATCGCCGCGACCGGCGCGAATCGCGGCACGCTCCCCCAACACCAGGATGTGATTCCTCGCAGAGCAAAGAATCGGCACCATTGGCATCGCCGTGGTCGGTACGGCGCCTGTCAGGAGCTGCTCTACGCGGCCTTCCCGCCGATTCTCGGCCCGGAGATGGGCTGAGCGGTCGTAACAAAAGTCCGAGTCATACCGGTGCCATTCTAACCTGCTCCTAGCCAGCGGGACCTCGGCGTGGAAGGGTACAGGAGCGGCCTGTGGGGGGGGGGGGGGGGGGTTCGACACCATGGCCCGCGATCGGGGCCCACCGATTGGCAGGCCGGTCTCTCAGGCTGGGGGCCTCCATTCTACCGCGCCGGCCCCTTTAGCCCTATACCATGTTGCGTCAGGGCCAGCACTGAGAAAGGAGCCACCGCACTTGCGCGCGTTGGCGCCGGTGCCACTGCACATGTGCGCGTTGACGCCCGTGCCACTGCGCATGCACAGACCCTGCAGCGTTCAGTTGATGCCGGGATCAGCAGCTGGAGCGGCAAGGGTCGCTCCAGTGCCGCGCTGGCCCCATGTAGGGGCCAGAATTGCTGATCCTAAGGCCTTGTTGATGCTGTCAGGAAACGCAACGGCGTTTCCGACGGCATCAACACTTAGCCTCAGGATCAGAGAATCCCGCCCATTGAGTTCAACTCAAAGTGTGCTGATGCAACCTGGTAGGACATAAATCCAAACCGAGGTTTCAGACAAGGAAATAGCAACTTTAGTTAATGCTATTGTCATGTGAGAGTACCTTTAAGAAATGCGTGTTTATAAATGGGTGTGTATATAAGTAACTATCTACCACCTCAAAAATATTCAGTGAACTTGGGTGGGATTCTCCAACACCCCCCCCCCCCCCCCCCCCCCCCCCCCCCCCCCCCCCCCCCCCCCCCTCCCCCGCTGGGTGGGAGAATCACCTGGGATCAGCGTGAATCCTGCCCCCGCCGTCCTCCTAATTCTCCCGCCCCCCAAAAACCGGCCCGGCGTGAGTCACGCCGCCCGCCTTGGAGAATGGCGGGGTCCTGCGCGACTCAATGGGCGCCAGGGCTGCCCGAAATCTCTGGCCCGCGATGGGCCAAAGTCCCGCCCGTCTGTTGCCAGCGTAAATTGGAGTAGGTTCCTTACTGACGGGACCTGGCAGCGCGGGTGGGCTACGGGGTTCTTGGGGGGGCACAGGGGGATCTGGCCCTGAGAGGTGCCCCTCCCGGTGGCCTGGCCCACCATTGGCGTCGACACTTAGCCTCAGGGACGGAGAATTCACCTTTCATTCTTCTAATCTCCGATGGCTACATGTCTAACCTGTCTAATATTTCCTCATAAATAACACCCCCCCTCCCCCTCTCAACCCCCATCTCAGATGTCCTTTTCTGATTACAAGATAGTAGGATGTAGGAGTAAGCTATTGCCAATATTCAAGAGACACGCAAACAAAAATAATTAGTAATATCTTATAAGACTGATTAACCAAAGTTGTTTTAATGACTGTCAGCATTTTGACCGTCTCATCAGGCAATTTCCCTTTTAAAGTTTTTGGAATGAGATTCCTGTTGTTGTTGATCTTACTCAAAAAGTAGATTTTAAATACAAAATGGGAAATAGCATTTTGCATTTGTTATATTACTGACAGCAGGAATTTCATCCCCTTGGTGTTTACAATACTCTATTTGATTGGTAAGAGGGAATGACAGAGAATACTGGATACCTCTCAGTCACTTACAAGACAGTAATCCAATTGAGATCTTCTGACATACTACACAAAAGTGATACTCAACAGGTTTACGTATGTCATCATTAGGAGGCTGAGGATGGATTACTGCCTTTTAATTAATTACTGATTTGACCTCCCTGTACTCTGCCCCAACAATGTGCCTTAATCCCAACCTCGTAAAAGCCTCGTCCATCCCCAGAGAAGTATAAATTTTTCTTCTCCACACACCAATTGTGTTTATGGTCTCTCGGAGTGAGTATGTCAATTTAGTACCAATATGCAACAAGCTTCGTGCAATTTTGTACTGTGACCATGGCAACTGAGAGCTATGTTGAGATTTTATAAACTAAATTCACATCAAAACAGTGGAACTGATAATGGATTAGAAAGGGTAGATTTCAGCTCAACAATCTGGACTATATTAAAACTAAATCTAAAGGTATTGACAATCGTGTCACTCAATTCCTTCAACAAATACAAAATTCAGTTACAAATCTGAAATAAAAAATAGAAAATGTCAGAAATACTCAGCGGATCAGGCAGCATTTGTGAAGGAAGTTCTGACAAAAAGTCATCAACCTGAACCATTGGGCAGGATTTTAATCACGAAATGGGACAGAGACAGAGGTGGGTGGACCCAAAATATCCTGATGCGCCCTGTATGCTGGTTCCCCAACACAATCCTGACTCTTGGCCATTTTGGAGCATCCCAGGTCAGGTGCAAAAAAACTACTCACCCACAATACACTGAGTCATTAGAAGCAATTAAGTGACCTTTTAAGGCCCTTTTCCCACATCAATTGTAAGTTTCCACTGAGGATACCAAACATCCAAAGATAGGAGGTAGCTTCCCACCGGCAAACCTGGGATCCAGTTCTCCTTCAAGATTAAGTACCATCCCTGCAGCTGATACAGGAAGTTGGCTACGGCTTCAATCAAAAGCCACTCTCTGGGGTGATTCTGCCTCCAAAAGGGTGGTCTGACAGCTGTGGTCATTTTTTCTTTTACAAAATATTGAAAGTACTGAGATGTGCCTCCAATTTTATGTACACCTCTCTCTACCTTACCTGCAACAGTAGGCTTCCACTCTTTATAAGTACTTCTTGAAGGCTCTCCAGCATCAGAAGTCTGCCCGGAGCCTTAATTGGAAGGCAAATACACCTTCTGGTCACTAATTGACAATTTCTTGAAAGATTATGTTCAGTAACTAATGTCGAAGTAGTGAAGGATCAGGGTCTGGATTTGATACTGACGTCGGGGACCCAGGTCCAAATAGAGGATTGGGCTCGTTAACTCAGTTCCGTTCTCCACAAATGCTGCCCGTCCTGCTAAATTCAACATGTTTATTCCTTTATAAAGCATATTTTTATATTTGTAATGCATGCATATTTTCAGCCTCGTGTAACATTGTAGGAGGATAATTAGTTCTGTTTTTTTTTAATTTGTGTTTTGTATTTGTTATAATATTTTGTATACTTGCTTTACCATTTTGATGAAGCCTTAGGGACTCAGTTAGTAGTACTTCTGCCTCTGAACTGGAAGGACCTGGATTCATATCCCACTGCTGGACTACTTGACCATGGAAGGAGTGTTTGTATTGCTCAAAGCAGATTGTTAATTAGCCTTCAAAATCCTTCCCAAATTCGATGCCATCCTCCAAGGGAAGGAAAGACCATGAACATACACAAAACAAATAAACTATGTATTTATGTTCTGAAGAAATCATATTTGACTTGAAGCTTTGGCTGTTTCTCTCTCCACAGATGCCGCCTGACCCGCTGGTATTTTCTTGTTTTATTTTTATGACTTCCTTGCTCAACACAGAACAAATGAAGTTCTCTGGGTTATCACAAGTTTGTTTTCACATCTAAAACCAATCCATCACAAACTGAATGGTTGATGGAATGAAAATATCTCTCTACATTAGTATTAAGGGTTTGAAGTTCAATAACACACTCACCCAGCACCAGGTTACCACAGGTTTATAGCACAAAACAGCTGCTATCTGGGAAATAATCGATTGAAGATCTTGCACAGCAGCCTGCAGATGACAGCACATGGCTTTCTGATATACGTTTCTGCCATGTAAAGCTCTGTGCCAAGGACCACAAATGTGTGAAATCTACCCATTATGTTCTATTCCTCAGGACTAACTTTCGTGGTCTTGCTGAGCACCAAAATGGGCAAGTTAAAAAAAAAGTCACAGCCATATCCCATTTAGTTATTTCTGGAGATTCATTTACTCTTTCATTATTACAGTAACTCTCATATTTATTTTAATATGTGGCTCATAAATACCAAAAAAACGTCCTTTGCTGAACACAACATATTTTATATAATGACTGATATAGCAAAGTCTTTAATGTCATTTCTGGTTCCTGATTCTTGATCTGTTTGTATGATTTTTATATTGTAATGGACAATATAATTGTTGACAACTGATCAAAGAGACTCTTGCAAATTATCAGTATAACACAAAATGATTTAGTTGTAATGTGGGAAGTTTTTTATAGGGGAATAACTGCCTTCAGGAATATAATTCCCGAAAGATCTATAAATTGCCCATTACTCTGTACAATGGTGACTACAAATCTGTGATATAAATCATGATTTTCTCTCAGTTTTACATGGTAGAGGCCTAAGCCAACAAAAACAGGAGCTAGGATTTTCCGATAAACTGCATCTTTATTGCATATACTACTCCCAGTAAAGCATAGGATCACATATCTTGCAAAAATTAAAAGCCAGTAACAGCAAAAGTGAACATATCTCGATGAGTTCCTGATGCTTTGAAGATTATGATGCCTTTTGAACTATCTGAACAAAGACAACAAACATTATAATTGTTCACATATTCCAAAACCCAAATATCTTTGAAAACAGCATGCGCAGTATTTCTTGTTCTTTACGATTAGATTTTTAGTTCTGGATGTGTGATGCTTTTATCAAGTTTATAACAGCATGTACCCATAAAGAGAAAAATTATGATTACAATCATACATATATTTGTATATCATAGCAAAGCAAATACAAACACATCATTTATGAGACTATAAATATTGTATAAGGAGGCAACAATATGTTAGTTAACTCTCAAATTTTACATTTAAACTTTTTTTGTCCCTCATCTTCTGCCTCCTCTCCTGAAAGCTGTGGCCCCTGCTAGTGTGCAGTTTCATGGGTCCCAGTTATCCCCTTGCACCTCATCCAAGTGTCCATTCATTATGTGAGTGCCTCAACAAGGTGGACTAGTTTGAATCAGCTGCTTGCAATACATCCTGTCCCATTTTCATTTCCTTTGAAGTCAATGGCATTAAACAGGGTGTATAACAGGAAGACAATTTGAAATTCTGAATTTACCACCGAACACTGAAAGTTAAAACGTACCTTGGTGAATTGGAGCCCTGGAGCACAATCCCATAATCACTATAGATCCCTACATGCATAATTTTGAGTAGGGATCACTGCAGAACAAACAGCAACAGGAACTCTATTGAATTTTCCCCTCGCTAATCAGGGACACTCAGATCTGTAGTTACATTTCAATTACTATACTAGCTGAAATGAACGCAGACTGATGATCAAATCTGGAAGCTTCTGAGTTTGAAATCCTCAGCTTCATAAAGATCAGTATACTTGTCAATGAACCTTTGGAGAATGCTATTGAACTTAAGAGCTGAAGATACTGGAATGAGCAGTTGCACTATTCATGAAAAATGGTATAATTTGAATGAAAGTACAAACAGCAACAGTAAATACCTTCCAAAAACTATATTGCCCAATAGTCTGATTTAACAATTTCCTACTACTGTCTCTGGCGCTATGGTTTAACATTTTATAAATTAATCATTATAAAAAGACATTCTAAGTCTTTGGGCTGGATTCTCCGATTTTCAGGCTATGTCAGGAGGATCCGTGGCATTTTACATAGGAAAAGTCGGCGTCATCCCAGCACCAATTCTCCGATGACCGGTGAGGGGCTAGCAGCCGTGCTAGCCCGGCCTCTACGAAACGCACGGCCGAAGAATTCCCAGGTCCGTGGCCGCACGTGCGCATGGCGACAACCTGCAGCAGACACACCTTGCAACATGCCACTTGCAGTGTGCGTACCCAACCTGCCAGATAGTGACCCCCTGGACACCCCCTTGCCACCCTCTGGCCACCCCCCACCAGTCCTACGAGCCCTTGCGGAATCCCGCCCGGCCAGCAGCACAGCTCTCACCCGACTGTGGCGGCGCTGGACACAGTCTGCAGCCGCCATGCCGCGTTCCCAAATGCTGAGACAATGAATCTACCGTGCGGAGGACCTTCAGGTGATGTCCTGAGCCGTCCCAACCGAGTGCGGTGTGTGCCGCAATGATGCCGTTTTGGAGGAGGTGGAGCATGCGCAACCTGCGTAAAACAAGCACCTCCCCCGATTTGATCGTAAAAATGGATTTCTGCCTGATCGCCGATTACAAAATTGGCGTAGGGAAACAGAGAATCCCACCCTTTACATTTGCATGTAACTATTGAGATCAGCAAATGATTCCAGTGGTATTCAAGGATTACAATTTGAATTTTGTATAAATCCGTTAGTTCTAGACTTCCAGAATAAAGTAAGAGAGAATCTCTTGCGATTGCAACTGTACAAGCACTCCACTCGATAACTCCCACTGGAATTTAAATATGTTCATGTTAAAACCCGAGGAGACCCACGGGGATGACCCAATTAATCACCAGGTGAGCCTCATGGAGTGCGAGCTCCATCGCTGAGGGGCAGAGGCCCACCAGCGGGCTTGTTAAATCCACAGGATAAAACCTGGCCCAGGTAAGAGCCATAGTTCCATAATAGTCCCAGCTGCGACTTGGACTGTTATTTGCATATACTTTTCCTAAACCAAGGGTTGGAATAAGGTCTGCACCAACTTGAAAATGTCACTCTTTGGCAGACCCAATGCATTCAATGCAGGGATGGAGGACTAGGCGCCATATGAGGAGCATAAGCGTTAATTTTTAAGGAGGATTTTCAGGCCTCCTGATCATTGGGGGGGATCGCCAGACGGTAATTCTTCAGACCAGCTGTGGGCCCCCACCTTCAGCCTAATAAAAAGCCTAACATACCCAGTAGCCCCAGAATTCAAGACGTTTGAAGAGCTAGTGGCATTCGTGACAAACCACCAAAACTACAATCATTGGTCATTGTGAAAAGATACCAATTTAACATGGGCAAGAGAAGTCCATTATCAAATTTCTGGCATGATTGCACAAAGTGTATTGTGACTATGGGCCATCCCTTCCCAAAATGCTTGGGACCGCCTTGTATGCAGGGTAACTAATATGGCGGCACAGCAGAAATTGATGGTCTAGCCGCTGCTGAGCCTAAAAAAGCCATTGAGACCTCCCTGAGAGCGCACAGAAGGGAGTCCAGGAACTCCAGGGGATGTCAGGCATAGAGGTAAATAGCGACAGACGCCCTCCCATTCAGACGCACAGCACCCCCTTGGCGTGCTGGGTTGGTATGCCTGAAACACACCCTGACCCGAACTCCATTAGCACCAGGCACTGTTGCCCAAGGGCTGCTGACCAGGCATGATGCTTCCCTGGAGTCGATGGAGGATGAACTGCAGTGATGTGGTACTTGTGGCCAGCGAATACCAAAGATAGAGTACCACAGGTCAGCCAGATGCCACGGCGCCATACACGAGGGAGCTGCCAGCCCACAGCCAGGACCCTCCACCTGGAACAACCTGCTGAAGATGAGTGCATGCTATTAAATTGCATTGCCGCGGCGCGGGTTGCCCCATTCAAATAGCTGTCTAGGTAAATGGCCACCCATTGGAAATGGAGCTGGATGCAGGGGCCAGGGTTTCAGTAATAGGGAGACAGGCATTGGCGACAATTAGGAATTCAAGCGCTTGGTTTGCAGGGCACCCGAAGCAAGAATAGCAACCTACACAGGGGAACCCCGAGCCATAGCAAGCACGATTATGATCCCAGTCACCTATAGACAGCTGTCTGTAGGCTATAGTTAATAAGAGTGTGGGGCCCTGGACCGAATCTGCTGAACTGTGATTGGCTACAATGCCTCTGGTTGGACTGACAAGGGATCCTACAGATGGGCACTGGAAGACTAACAAAGTCTTTGGGAAGTACCCGGAGGTCAGTTCCAGGATGGCCTGGGCAAAATTAAGGGGGCAGTGACCAAGATACACGTAGAAACTGAGGCCCAGCCAAAATAATTCAGGGCCTGTCTGGTACCCTATGCATTGCAGGCTAAAGCCGAGGACGAGTTCAGCCGATTGGAGGGCCTCAATATCATCCGGCTGCTACGTTTTGCCAATCGGGCATCACTGACAATCTCGGTACTAAAACCTGACAAAACCGTCCGCCTGTGTGGGGATTATAAATTGACCATAAATAAAGCCTGGACAGGTACCCAATACCAAGGATAAAAGACCTTTATGCGAAGCTAGCTGGGGGTCATTCCTTTTCCAAGCTTGACATGAGCCACGCCAATCTCCAGTTGGAGTTGGATGCTGACTCCAGACTGACTATAGAGACGAGGTCACACGAAAGGTGCAGGCAGAAAGACAGATGACTGCTAGAAAGAGCAGGCAGTCAGTGCAGGAATCCTGTGGGGCTGTCCCCCTCTCTAACAAGTATATCATTTTGGATACTGTTGGGGGTACAGCCTATCAGGGGAACACAACAGCAACCAGAACAGTGGTACCACAACTGGCTCTGTTGCTCAGCAGGGCAGGGCAAAGTGTAGGAGAGTGATAGTTATTGAGGACTCTATAGCAAGGGGCAGATAGGTATGTTGCCTCCCTGGTACAAGGGTCAAGGATGTCTCTGAACGAACACAGGACATCCTGAAGGGAGAGGGTGAACAGCCAGAGGTCGCAGTACACATAGGTACTAATGACATAGGCAGGAAGAGTGATGAGGTCCTGCAGAAGGAGTTCAGGGAGTTAGGCAGTAAGCTAAAAAGCAGAACCTCTCGGGTTTTAATCTCAGGATTACTCCCTGTGCCACGTGCCAGCGAAACTAGAAATAGGAGGATAGTGCAGCTAAATACTTGGCTAAGCTGGTGGTGTAGGAGGGAGGGTTTCAGATTTCTGGACCATTGAGATCTCATCCGGGGCAGGTGGGACCTGTGCAAGAAGGACGGGTTGCGTCTAAACTGGAGGTGCACTAAGGTGCTAAACTGGGGAATGGCAAATTACGATTGAAGTGTTGACTAGTGTAGACTTGAGAGATGAACAGACACTTCCAACACTGATGAAGGTTCAACTCAATTTTATTAACTACTTCTAACGAACTAACACACGATGACTGTGGGTCTAAATGATGTTAACTTAAACTAGAGACCTAAGCCCTGTCCGAACCAGTTGATTCTCTCAGCATGTGGTGTGAGTCTGTGCTGGGCTGGATGAGTTCTTGTTACACTGAGAGGCAGCACCCAGAATGAACAGGAACCATGGTGCCCTCTGCCTTTATAGTGTGTGCATTCTAACTGGTGGGTGCTGCGGTGTTTGTACATGTTGATTCCAGGAGTATCAGAAGCTTCAGCGACCCACAGCACTACCCCCATGGAAATGGCTGGGCTGGCCCTGGGTGCACCTGCACATCGATTTTGCTGAGTCTCTCCAGGGTTCTGTATTTTTACTCATGGTAGACACGCACTCCATCGGATGCCATCCGCCACACCAAAGGCCACTGTGGAGAAGCTACCACTCTCCTTCAGCACCAAAGGCAGTCCGGAAGTGTTAGTTACGGACACTGGTACCACGTTCACCAAATGACGAGTTTGCACATACTATGAGGGCAAACGGGGTGAGACAGCCGGATGGCCTTATACAACCCATCTTCAAATGGGCTGAACAAGTCAGCAGTGCAGATCTTCAAGAGAGGGACGAAGAAAGAGACCACGGGATCCATGGAAATGAGATTAGCACGATTTGCACTTGGTTACTGGATCATACGACATGCCACGACCAGCATAGCATCAACTTTACCATTGGTGGGCCAGAGGCTCAGGATTCGCTTTCGCCTCGTGTTCCCTGAAATTGGCGGGAGGGTGCAACGCAATCCAGGACCTGCAGAGGCAAGGTCAAGGCAGGTGGACACTAACCAGGAGTTTCTGATCGGGGACATGGTGCAAATCCTAAACTTTGGCGATGGAGCCCATATGATTGCAAGGACATTGGTACAACCGACCGGACCAGTCTCACACTCAGTAAAGACACAAACGAATAGTGTGGAAGCACCTTGGTCACCTGAGGAACAGGGAGCCAGTGTTAGGGCATGCTCCACCAGAAGAACCATCTCCTAGCCATGCCACCCCAGTATAAGGGGGCCTGGAGGTGTTGGCCCATATGAGCCCGATGCCAAGCTGCGAAGTGGGGGGGGACTCGGATTCTGAGATGGAGACCCAGGCATCCGAAGTTTCAGCATGGAAATGACAATCCTTGAAGGCTACACACCTCCCAACCCAGCCCCGCAACCACAGGAGGTACAGCCGCGGGCAGAGAGAAGAGGATGACCACCTACACTCCCTACTTCGGAGGGACTTATAGACTTTGAGGGGAAGGATATTAAAACATCCACCAGACCATGGGGATGACCCAATTAATCTCCCATGAGCCTCATAGAGTATGAGCTCTCCCGTTGAGGGGCGGAGCCCCATTAGTAGGCTTGTTAATTCCACAGGATAAAACGTGGACCAGGTAAGAGCCAGGGTTCCAGAATACTATCGGCTGGGACTTGGACTATTGCTTGAATATGCATTTCCTAAACCAATGGTTGGAAATAAACCTAATTGACTCTCCTTCCTGGACTCCTCCTTGACTACCATAGTACATCAAACTAATCACATACTGAAAGCAATCCATATTCCCATGACTGCACCGGCAATGTGCACAGTTTAGGCAGATGTTTTGTTTTTGCTTATATTTAGTTTTAATCCATTATCACGGACTATAAATATGAGTTTGGCATTTATTAATAATTTTCTTACTGTAATTATAACAAATTATGCAAAAACATTAGCTACAATGATAGTTTGTCCAGTTCAGAATCACAGAATTGTTACAATGCAGAAGGAGGTCATTCGGTTCAATGTCTCTGCACCAGTTCTCCAAACGAGCAATACAGCTTAGTGTCATTCACCTGCTTTTGCCCCATATCCCTGCATATTGTTTCTATTCTAGTAATCATTAATACCCTCTATTTTTTTAATAAACATTTTATTGAGGTATTCTTTGGTATTATAACAACAATACAATAAACAATGTACATGAAACTATAAACATAGTGCAAAAGCCGTCTCCCTTCCTTACAGGTCCCACCTTTATTAACCCTCTACTCTAAGCTAAATTAACCCCCCCCCCCTTTCTACTGACGATTAATTTTCCGCAAAGAAGTCGACGAACGGTTGCCACCTCCGGGCGAACCCTAACAGTGACCCTCTCAAGGCGAACTTGATTTTCTCTAAACAGAGAAAGCTAGACATGTCCGATAGCCAGATCTCCGACTTCGGGGGCTTTGAGTCCCTCCAAGTTAATAGTATCCGTCTCCGGGCTACCAGGGAAGCAAAGGCCAGAATGTCTGCCTCTTTCTCCTCCTGGATTCCCGGATCTTCCGACACCCCAAAACTCACCACCTCTGGACTCAGCGCCACCCTTGTTTTTGACACCGTCGACATGACATCTGCAAACCCCTGCCAAAATCCCCTAAGCATCGGACATGCCCAGAACATGTGGACATGGTTCGCCGGTCCTCCCGCACATTTTGCACACCTGTCTTCCACCCCAAAAAATCTGCTCATCCGGGCCACTGTCATGTGAGCCCGATGAAGGACCTTAAATTGTATCAGGCTGAGCCTGGCACATGTTGCGGACACGTTGACTCTACTCAACACGTCTGCCCATAGACCATCCTCTATCTCTCCTCCCAGCTCCTCCTCCCACTTGAGCTTCAGCTCCTTGGACTGTGTCTCCTCTGACCCCATAAATTCCTTGTAAATGTCCGAGACGCTCCCTTGTTGACCCGATTATAAAAGGACCGCGGAATAAAGATGGCAAGACATTGAAACACAAATAGGAATCTCGGGAGGACCACCATCTTCACTGTCTGCACCCTCCCAGCTAATGACAATGGGAGCGCGTCCCATCTCTGAAAATCGTCCTTCATTTGGTCTACTAGCCGGGCCAGATTTAATTTATGCAGCCGGTCCCATTCCCGCACCACTTGAATGCCTAAGTACCTAAATACCTAAAGCTCCCCCCTACTAACCTAAATGGCAGCTCCCCCATCGCCTCTCCTGTCACCTCGCCTGGACTGCAAACATCTCACTTTTCTCCATATTTAGCTTATAGCCCGAAAACCGGCCAAATTCCCCTAGAATCCTCATGATTTCTTCCATCCCCCCAATGGGTCTGATACATACAGAAGCAGGTCGTCTGCATAGAACCAGACTCCGTGCTCCACCCCCCCCCCCCCCCCCCCCCCCCCACCCCCACCCCCGGGACCAGCCCCTTGAGGCTCTCAGAGCAATTGCCAACTTCTCTCGCTAGCGCAAAGGACAGTGGGGAGAGGGGACATCCCTGTCTCGTCCCCCGGTGGAGTCTAAAATAGTCCGATGTTGTCCTATTCATCCGTACACTTGCCACAGGAGCCTGATACAGCAACCTGACCCAGTCAATAATGGCCCGTTCAAATCCGAACCATCCCAGCACCTCCCACAGATAATCCCATTCAACCCGATCAAAAGCCTTTTCTGCATCCATTGCGATCACTACCTCCACCTCCCTACCTTCCGGGGGAATCACGATCACATTTAACAACCTTCTTACATTGGCCACCAACTGCCTACCCTTAACAAATCCTGTCTGGCCCTCCCCAATAGCGTCCGGAACACAATCCTCAATCCCAGAGGAAAAATGTTGGCCAGCAGTTTGGTCTCCACATTCAACAGGGATATCGGCCTGTAGGACCCACACAGCCCGGGGTTCTTGTTCCGATTCAGAATCAGCGAAATCGTGGCCTGTGACATCATCGGGGTCAGCACCCCTCTTTCCCTTGCCTCATCGAACATCCTCATCAACACCGGCCCCAATATCCCAGAGAACTGTTTATAAAACTCCACTGGGTACCCGTCCAGCCCCTGGGCTTTACCCGCCTGCATGGCCTTCAGACCCTCCACTATCTCTTCAAACCCTATCGGGGCCCCCAGCTCTTCTACCAGCTCCCCGTCCACCTTTGGGAAATTCAGCCCCCCCCCCCCCAAGAAGTTCCTCATTCCCTCCAGCCCCGTAGGGGCTCCGCCCTATACAGCCTACTGTAGAAATCCCTAAACGCCTTATTCACCCCTGCTGAATCTCCAACCAGGTTCCCATCTCCGTCATTTACTTTCTCTATCTCCCTGGCTGCCACCCTCCTTCTAAGCTGCTGTGCAAGCATTCTGCTGGCCTTCTCTCCATACTCATAGATCGCTCCCCTCGCCTTTCTCAGCTGCTCCACCGCCCTCCCTGTGGTTAACAAGCCAAACTCTGCCTGTAGCCTCCGCCGTTCCCTTAAAAGCCCTGCCTCTGGGGTCTCCGCATACCTCCTATTGATCTGTTGTTTCTCATTTACCAGTTGGTCCGTCTCTGCCCTGTCCACCTTCTCCCTATGGGCCCGTATCGAGATTAGCTCCACTCTGACCACCGCTTTCAGTGCTTCCCAGACCATCACTGCTGAAATTTCCCCCATGTCGTTGACCTGCAGGTAATTCTGAATACATTTCCTCAGCCGCTCGCACATCCCTTCGTCAGCCAAAAGTCCCACAATTAACCTCCAGTGCGGGTGCTGGCCACTGTCTTTACTGACCTGCAGGTCAACCCAGCATGGTCTGAGATTGTGATCGCCGAGTACCCCGTGTCCACCACCCCTGCCAGTAAAGCCCTGCCCGAAATGAAGAAATCGATCCGGGAGTACACTTTATGCACGTGTGAGTAGAAGGAGAACTCCTTCATCCTTGTCTGCCCAAATCTGCTCCATGAACCCTTTTAGTTCCTTTGCCATTTCTGGCACCCTGCCCGTTTTTGAGCTTGACCGGTCCAAGCCAGGTTCAATAACTGTGTTAAAGTCCCCTCCCATGACCAACCTGTGCTTGTCCAGGTCCGGTATCTTCCCCAGCATCCTCTTTATAAACTCCACATTAGCCCAATTTGGCGCATACACATTTGCTAATACCACCTGCACCCCCTCCAGTTTCTCACTGACCATAATATACTGACCTCCCACATCCAAAACTATTCTATCTGCCTCAAACACCACCCGCCTATTGATCAGGATCGCGACCCCTCTAGTCTTTGAATCCAGTCCAGAATGAAAGACCTGACTGACCCAGCCTTTCCTCAATTTAACCTGGTCAGTTACTCTCAGGTGCGTCTCCTGCAACATTACCACGTCCGCCTTCAGTCTCTTAAGATGCGTGAACACACGTGCCCTCTTGGCCGGCCCATTTAACCCTCAAACATTCCAGGTGATCAGCCTAGTTGGGGGGTCTCATTGCCCCCCTCTTTGCCGATCAGCCATCCCCTTTTTTGGGCCCGCCTCCAGCCCATGCTCCGCGCCTCCACCGGCCCGCCTCCCAGACAGCCTCCGCCCCCAACATCCTCTCTGTTCTCTTGGCACAAGTCTCTCCCTCATCAGCAGAACATTTCCCCCCCCTACCCCCCTAGTAACAACACTCTGTAACCCAACCCCTTTGATAAACCGAACATATGCACACACACCCCCCCCCCCCCCGCACTTCCATGAGCTAGCCTGCCCAGCTAGCTTGGTGGCCCCCATCCCTGGCGCCGGATAGTCTCCCACATATTGTTCCCTCCCCACCCGCCCCTCCGCTTATACAAACATACTCCCACATCAAACAATCCCCACACAATTGCCCGACAGAAAAATACCAAAATCTAAACAAGCACACCTCCATCCCCCAACAATGCACATGAAAACCTTAACTCACTCACCTCTGCCACTGGCCCCAAATCAATACAGAAGGCATTATAAACAGCTTCCACAAAACAAGAAACTTTTTTTTTACAAGAACAGAGAAACAAAAAGAAAAAAAAAATGAACATTGCAGCAAAGTTTGAAAGTTCTCTGTCCACCACCAGTCCTTTCCTTTTCACGAAGATTTAATACCCTCTTTCATGCCTCAATTAAACCTGTCTCCTCCACACTTCCAGGCAGTGCATTCCAGACCCAAACCACTCATGTGAAAAAGTTTTTTCTCACATCACATTTGCTTCTTTTGCAAATCACCTTAAATCTGTACCCTCTTGTTCTTGATCCTTTTACTAGTGGGACAGTTTCTCTCCATCAATTCTCTCCAATTCCCTCATGATTTTGAACACGTTTATCAAATCTCCTCTTCGCCTTCTCCCCTCCAGGAGAACAGTCCCAACTTCTCCATTCTATCCTCATAACTGAAATTTCTCATCCCTGGAACCATTCTTGTAAATCTCTTCTACTCTCTCTAATGCGTTCATACCCTTCCGATAGTGTGGCACCCAGAACTGTACACAATATTCCAGCTGAGGTCAAACTAGTATCTTGTATAAGTTCAACATAGCCTTCTCGCTCTTGTACTCTATGCCCCTATTAATAAAGCTCAGAATACTATCTGCTTTATTAACTGCTCTCTCCACCTGTCCTGCCACCTTCAACGATCTATGCACATATACGCCCAGATCCATCTGCTCCTGCACTCCTTTTAGAATTTTATCCCTTATTTTATATTTTCTCTCCATATTCTTTCTACCAATGCATCACCTCACATTTCTCCACATTGAACTTCACCTGCCACCTGTGTGCTCACACCACCAACTTGTATAGGTCATTTTGCAGTTCTACACTGTCCTCTTCACAGTTTACAATACTTCCAAGTTTTGTATCATCCGCAGTCTTTGAAGTTGTTCCCTGTCCATCAAGATCTAGGTGATTAACATGTATCAGGAAAAGCAAGTCTCCCGATACTGACGCCTGGGGAACTCCTCTCCAGCCTCCAGCCCAAAAAATGTCCATTGACCATTACTCTCTGCTTCTTATTATTCAGCCAATTTTGTATCTATGTTGCTACTGTTTCTTTTATTCCATGAGCTATAACTTTTCTCACAAGGCTGTATGTGGCACTTGATCGAATGCATTTTGAAAGTCCATGTACACCACGTCCCCTTTAAAAATTCATGCTGGCTCTTCCTAATCAACCTTCATTTTTCCATGTGACTACTAATTCTATGCCAGATATTTTTTCTAGAAGTTTGCCCACTACTGATGCAAACCTGACTGGTCTAGGATAGGGCTATCCTAACAATCTATTTTGAACAAGGACATAGCATAATTTGAAATTCTCCAGTCCTCTGGCACCTCCCCAAAGTCTGGGGAGGAACTGAAAAATTATAGCCATCTCCCCTTCAATTTCCATTTTCATTTATTTCAATATCCTGGAGTGCATATCATTCAGTCCAGGTGCTTGTCAGCTTTCAGCACTAACAGTCTATTCAATAAATCCTCCTTATCAATTTTGAGCCTTTCTAGCGACAACATTTCCTCAACTGTCATTATGTACTGGGTAGCATCCACTTCCTTGTTGAAGATAGATGCAAAATATTCATTCAATACCTCAACCATGCCCCTAGCTTCCAGGTGTTAATCCTTTTTTAGGTCCCCTATCAGCCCTACTCCTCATTTTACTACCCTTTTACTATTTGGAAGCCTATAGAAGACTTTGCGATTTCCCTTTATGTTGACTACCAGTCTTTTCTCGTAATCCTTCGCTGCTTCTCTAATTAGTTTTTTCACCTCTATTCCGTATTCCTCTTTATTCTCAACTATATTTTCTACCTGGCACCTGACATAATCACACTTTTTCTTCTTTGACTTAATTTCTCTCTCCTTTTTCATCCAGGGAGTTCTGGATTTGTTTGCCCTACCTTTCCCTTTTAGGGGATATACTTTGATTGTGTCCGGACCATTTCTGTTTTTAAGTAACGCATTGTTCAGCTACAGTTTTTCCCGCTCACCTTTCGTTCCAGTCTAACTGTCCTAACTCTGTTCTTGCCCCACTGAATTTGGCTCTCTCCCAGTTGATTATTTGTATTATGGATGCCTATTTTCCTTTTCTGTCATCATTCTTAACCTTACAATAAAATCATCACTGTCCCCTAAATGTTTCTCCGCTGATTCCTGGTCTACTTAGCCCACCTCTTTTCCAAGAATCAGGTCCAACAGTCCATCCTTTCTTGTTGGACTGGGCACATACTACTGTTAAATAAAATCCTGGACACAATCGAGGAACTTTTGCTCTTTCCGCCCTTTATGCTACCATGGTTGCAGTCTACATTCAGGTAATTAAAGTTCCCCATTAAAACTACTCCATAATGTTTGCATTTCTCTGTAATATATCTGAAGATTTGTTCCTCTACATCCTTCTCACTAGTTACCGGTCTATCGACGACACCAAGCAATGTAATTATGCCCTTTTTGTTCCCTATCGCGAGCTAAATTGATTCTGTCCTAATATAATGAGTACAACTGGTTCCAAGCATGCACATACCAGGCTGATCTCTGAATTAAAGTTTGTTGAGAGAGAAAGAGACTAGGTCTGAGCCTTTAGAAATCCACAACCAGTGTCAAGAATCTAAGTAAAAATAAATAGAATATTAGAATGCACCACCAGGATAATTCAATATAAAATCAAAACCACAATAGTGTCTAAGAACAATACCTTTTAGGATATGTATATTACATAAGCATAGAACAAGGTTAGATGCCAAGAGACTTTTATTTTCCCCGTCGGATCATTGACCTTTGGAGTAGGTTTCTAAATCAGACTGTAGGTGCAAATTCACTGCAAATGTTCAAAACAGAGCTGGAAGTGTTCCTGGAGGAGATGGAATCGCTGTATAGAATAGGGAGGCTGGAAGGTTAGTCATTTAGGAGTGCAAACAGGAAGTATATTTAGACATGAAGAGTAGTGGAATCATGAACTCACTATGCCATAGAGGGAGATGGTGGTGTAGTAGTAATGTGACTGGACTAGTAATCCAGTATCCCAGGTGGATTCTTTCAGGACACGCATATGAATCCCACCATGACAGATGGTAGAGTTTGAATACAATTAGTAAATCTGGAATTGAAAACTGGTCTCATAAATGATGACCATGAAACCATCGTCGATTGTTGTAAAAAACCGTCTGGTTCACTAATGCCCTTTAGGAAAGGAAATCTGCCAGCCTTACTTAGTCTGGTCTACCTATGGCTCCAGACCAGCTGTAATGTGATTGACTCATTACTGTCCTCTGAAATATTTCAAGGGCAATTAGGGATGGACAAAAAATGCTGGCTTTGTTAGTGATGCCTGGTCTGTACTGAGCCATTTACTAGGCCACAGTCGGAATTAAAGAACATACAACTCGTGGATTACTGTAACTGAACAGATAAGTTTTTATTATTTTATGCTGTGCACTTTCACAGGCTTAAATACAAGGCTGGGCCTAAAGCCTGTGCACCTGTGATGTTACCAGTGCTCATGTGGCATAAAGGAACACTGCCCCAAAATAACATACACCAATTATAATGCATAACAATGCCTACGTCCTATTAAAAATGAAAAAGTTTGATTTGAATTTTCAAGTTTGAGACCAAAGTTGGGTAAGTGTATCCAGGGATATGGGACAAAGGTGAATGCAATTGATTTATTGGCCAATCATAATCTAATTGATTGGTAAAATCGTCTTTGAGAACCAAATGGTCCTATCGCATTATTATATCATTATATGAGTGATACATTAAGCAAACACTTGCATTTATACAATACCCTTCACAACCTCGGATCATCCCAAAGTGTTTGAAAGCCAATGTGGTACTTTTGAAGTCTAGTCCCTGTTGCACTTCAAGCCAATTTATACTAAGTGTCCGTAAACAGCAATGAAATAGTGACCAGATACACTCTAGTTTTGTGATGTTTGTTGAGGATTAAATATTGAGACAGTCAAAGAAAACTCCCCTGCTCTTCTCCAAATAGTGCCTTAGGGTATTTTGGGCTGGATTTTCATCGAGGTGAGATGATTGAGAGCCCTTTAAAAATGGCAGTCGGGTCCCTATCCTGGAATTCCCAACCGCATTACTGGAGTTTCCAATTTACAAGAGTGACCTTTAAGGGTGTGAGTTGGTGGAGTCAGGCTGTATTTTCAATAAGTTATGTTTCATGGCACCTCAGAAATGGTGTGAACCATATTCTGCATCAGGGAAGCTTTTAAAATGTAATTTCAAAAGGCCCTATTCATGCTCCCCAGGCCAAGATATGTGCTCCCCAACAACCCTGATGGTTTTCATGCCCTATATGCCAAGTGATGCCCATCCACCCACCACCATAGACCCTGATGTCCTGTATGCCAAGCTGTGGCACTTCCATGCCCACTGATCCATTATACACTGTATAGAGCTTATGGCCCTCTAATGACAATAGGAGTGATAAAATAAGCTTCAACAAAACAGTCATTCATTCATAACTTTCCACTATGTTAAAAAAAGTCCTCCTACTACAGATCAATAAAAGTGTCAATCTTCCAGACCTTTTAACTGCAAAGACTTGAAGCCTCTTAATTTGCGTAAAGATTGTGCAGTTAGCAACAGCGATTATGAGCCAGAGTTGTTGTCAATCAAGTAATGTTTTCTCTGGTGCTCAGGGGTTTTAGTGCTCTAATGGATGTCTGGGCTCTTAACAATCAATACATAATAAGGCTAGGGCAGCACGGTGGCCTAGTGGTTAGCACAACCGCCTCACGGCGCTGAGGTCCCAGGTTCGATCCCGGCTCTGGGTCACTGTCTGTGTGGAGTTTGCACATTCTCCCCGTGTCTGTGTGGGTTTCGCCCCCACAACCCAAAAACGTGCAGAGTAGGTGGATTGGCCACACTAAATTGCCCCTTAATTGGAAAAAATAATTGGGTAATCTAAATTTATTAAAAAAAAAAATTTCAAAATAAGGCTTGTCTGAGAGTCCAGAACTCCATTAGTCTGCTAAAATCCAAGTCTCCAGTGAGGAATGGCAGGATATCAGTTTAATTTCTCATTGGAAAGACTCCAGAACCTAATTTTTGATGTCAAACTATATAAATAGGGTTTCTGTTAGCACCAGGTCAAAGCTACCAGGGCAGCACGGTAGCATAGTGGTTAGCACAATTGCGTCACAGTTCCAGGATCCCAGGTCCCACATTCAATGCCCGGCTGGGTCACTGCCTGTGCGGAATCTGCACGTCCTCCCCGTGTGTGCGTGGGTTTCCTCCGGGAGCTCCGATTTCCTCCCACAGTCCAAAGATGTGCAGGTTAGGTGGATTGTTCATGCTAAATTGCCCTTAGTGTCCAAAAAGGCTAAGTGGGTGTTGCTGGGTTGCGGGGATAGGGTAGATACGTGGGTTTGAGTGAGTTGATCATTGTAAGGGCCGGTGCAGACTCGATAGGCCGAATGGCCTCCTTCTGCACTGTAAATTCTATGAAATTCTATGAAAGGTATAGTGGCCATTTCAAAGAGCCCTGAAGAAATTCCCAGAATATATTTTATTACTTTTAACAATTTATCTTGTTTCTGTCAATTTCTAACTTTCCACATTGATAAGGTACCAATATTTTCATGGTCACAAAATACACATCAAAGAATTCACAGTGCAATTTACTTCAAAATGGTGTGAGTACACTTGTCAGCAGTTATGAACATCTAATTCAAGACCATATTAACACTTGGACCTCCAGGACACATAACCAGGGACTGAAACTGAATATAGAGCTGCCATGTCTAATAAGTAACTCTCCTCTTACAATCTGGGAAGCTCATGCTGTCTATGCCATTAACATTGGAAAAAGAAGTGCTAAATAATCAGAGCAACAGCCCAACCTTCACTACAGGGGTGGGCTTTAATAGATTGTCTGTGGGATGGAGTGGGCAGGGGTGGGGGTCAGGAGATTTGTATCGTTAGGGGGTACAAAGAGCCCACGGATGTTTTTGATGTAAAGTGACCCAAGAATTCTGATATATCTGATGTTTCACATCACCGGAAAATATGCTAGATATGTATGGTGAACAGAGAATGATGGGAAAAAGGCAGATCACCTTTCAACAACTAGGGTGGCAGGGTGGCACAGCGCTTAGTACTGCTGCCTCACAGCGCCACGAACCCAGGTTTAATTCCAATCTTGGATGACTGTTTATGTGGAACATAGAACATAGAAAAATACAGCACAGGACAGGCAGTTTGCACGTTCTCCCCGAGTCTGCATGTGTTTCCTCTAGGTGCTCGGTTTCCTCCCACAGTCCAAAGATGGGCAGGTTAGGTGGATTTATCGTGCTACATTGTCCCTAAGTGTCTAGGGATGTGTAGATTAGATGAAGTGGTTATTGGGATAGGACCGGAAAGTGGGTTTGAATGGAGTGCTCTTTCAGGGGGTCGGTGCAGACTTGATGGGCTGAATAGCCTCCTTCTGCATTGTAGGGACTCTATGATTCTAGTCTCTAGGTTAGGCGGCCATGCTAAAATAAATTGCCCCTTCGCATGGGCTGCTAGTCTTAGGATAGGGTGGGGATGTGGGCCTAGGTAGGGCGCTCTTTCCAAGGGTAAGTACAGACTCAGTGGGCTAAATGGCCTCCTTCTTCACTGTAGGCATTCTATGGATTATATGGACTCTTACCTGCCCTCTGAAATGGCCTAGCACAGGGGTGGGCAAACTACGGCCCGACAAAAGTTTTTATGCGGCCCGCCAATGAGGTGCCCGGAATCATAACCGGCATTTTTGAAAAGCCGCCGGGGAAAAATCGCTGAAGTAAATGCGCTTATTGAATAAGCGCATTTACTTCAGCGGCTTTTCCCCGGCGGCTTTTCAAAAATGCCGGTTATGATTCCGGGCACCTCATTGGGGGGCCGCATAAAAACGCGCGTAGTGGGGTGGATGAGTGGGGCTGTCTCATTGGTCGGTTTAGTTGGGTGTGCGACCAATAGGAGTCCAGGTTACAAACAATAAGCCTTATTATTGTTTGTAACCTGGACTCCTATTGGTCGCACACCCAACTAAACCGACCAATAAGGCAGCCCCACTCATCCACCCCACTACGCGCGTTTTTATCGTTGACTCGGCTAGGCTGTGCTTCTGTCAGTGTTAAGGATCAGCACAAGCAACTTGACACCTGATTTCAACAAACTGGTAAATGACTGCAGTCAGATGCATCATTCTCATTGACATTGTTCTGTTACTTACTGAGTTACTTTGTTTTTCAAATAAATGTGCTTTTTTTTCTTTAAAGACCTTTTATTTTGGCTATTTAAAATATTAATTATTTTACTTAATATACTATGCGGCCCTTTAAAATTGTGAATTTCTGAATGTGGCCCTTGCACGGAAAAGTTTGCCCACCCCTGGCCTAGCAAGTCATTCAGTTGTATAAAAAAAAGTGGTGGTTAGCACTGCTCCTCACAATGCCAGGGACCCGGGTTCAATTCTGACCTTGGGTGATTGTGTGGAGTTTGTACGTTCTCCCCATATCTGCCTGGGTTTCCTCCGGGGGCACCTGTTTCCTCCCACAGACCAAAGATGTGCAGGTCAGGTAGCTTGACCATTCTAAGTTGCCCCTTAGTGTCCAAAGATGTGCAGGTTAGGTGGAGTTAAGGGGTTACAGGGATAGGTTGGGGGAGTGGGTTAAATTAAGTGCTCTTTCAGAGGGTTGGTGCAGACTCAATGGGCTGAATGGCCTCCTTTTACAGTGTTAGAATTCTATGAACAAAAAACTGTTTAGGTTAGTTGCTGATATTTTCCCATCTTCACTGAATAAACCCCAAAAAGACAAAATTGATTGCTTAAGTCAATAATCCAATAAAATATTTGGATTGGTTCAACTTTTCCTATAAATATGAGTTTCCAATGGATTTTCAGGATCAAAAAATTGCTATCTTACGCAAAATATGAACCTGAACCTTGCCAAATTTAAGTAGTTAGAGCTTTTATTTGCCCATTAATAGCTGTAGTGTCTATCAGAACTGAGATATTCTACTTTCAGAGTAGTGCAGGAAGTACAGTACAAATACTGATTGATGAGTCTCTATTTTCCTATAGTAATTTAGGTGGCATGTCAATCAATGCTATCAGTAGTGGCTTGCATCTTCAAGTTGATTGATAAAATTCTATGCCACTCAGGAACCAAATTGGTGTAGAATTACTCACTGAATACTGATTCCAAACATGTTGGGCTGAATTCCCCCAGCCTCCTGGAAATTGGATTGCAGACAGTAGTATCCTGGAAAAAAATAGCTCCCCAATGCCTTTCTGCCTCGAGGAGACTTTTTTGCTCCACTGAGGTGGGTAGGTAATTAGGGCAAGGAAAGCCTGACCTAGGTGTTATTTTGTGATGGCACTGTTATTTTCCTACTGTCAGAGAATCCCCCAGCCCAGAGTGTGGAGGCCACCAGCACATGGGAGGGGGCCTCCCAGTAATAGGCTGAGTGGCTATCCAAACCATAGACTCCACACCCAAGTGACAGGGCCACAAAGGCCTTGTCACTACCTCTCCACCTTGATAGCTCTATCGACTTCCAGCCCCTCTAATTGGCGGCTTCTCTGCAGGCAACCGAGGATGCCTTCATGCTGAGGCATCTTTGCACTCACCTGCCTGCCTATGCAGCACCCACCTTTCCTGTTGGGGCTGCTAGTCTGGCAACACTGCAGGCCCTCCGATTGCGCCTCCGGCTTCCCTGGTGCACCCACTATACTTAATTGGACCTGGGACCCAGAAACAGCTTCTTAATTGACCATCTCGGAGAAGATTAATTTGAAGTCTCACCGTACCCTGCTCTAGGTTCCCAACCCGGAATTTCCCAACTGGGAAAATTCAGCCTGTTGATTCCTGCATACTCCATCCTCATTGAAAGTTACCAAGTTATGAAGCTAACAGT
Organism: Scyliorhinus canicula; assembly: GCF_902713615.1. Lineage (NCBI taxonomy): Eukaryota > Metazoa > Chordata > Chondrichthyes > Carcharhiniformes > Scyliorhinidae > Scyliorhinus > Scyliorhinus canicula. The sequence goes on from NC_052153.1 coordinate 102,504,663, forward strand.
CATAACATCAAAGTATCTTAGCCCCACTGTGAGTTTACTTCATTATAACAATTGCCAGGAATCTGTTGTGTTTATCTTTCTATTATAGAATTTTGCTTTTCTAATATGGTTCATGGGAATAGCCTGTTTTATGTCCAGTTTCTCTTTTTTGCTGCTGGCAGTTTTCATAACAAGATCAACAGAAAAGAGCGTTCTGTGCACTTAGTACTTGACAACGTCTATACTGAATCATTATTAATTGCGGTGTAATGAGACGTTTTCCCCACTGCTGTATGGAGTAACACTGAGCAGGTCCTAATGCAAGTCTGCGAGGGAGCCCATATGATTGTTTTGCCCAGTAATTTAAATAGAGAAACAAACTAGCTCTCCGACCAATTTTCCTGCATGCGCTTCACCCACGGAATCTAATATTTCCAGGCATAAGAGAAGAAACAACTGTCCCAATGGCTCAGGATGTGCTAGAAAAGTACAAATGGGTGTTGTCACCAATGCACACAAAAACTGGCTCTGTGCCTGTAGATGATGCTTCTGAGAACAGCAGGTGATTGCAGACCAAGAAGGGTGACAAAGGTGGAACCTCAGGGTATTCCAAAAAAACAGCGGGCAGCAGTAAGAGCAGGTGGTCATTTCTGAAGAGATGTGTGAGCTCCAAAGGACAAATTGGAGATGGTAAAGTGGAATTAAATCGCAAGGAAAGTTAATGATGTATCATTAGGTGATCAGCCATGATGAAAACATTGGAGAGTTTGAGCAAGTTTTATGATATTAATGCCCTGTGATTACAGTAACAAGTGCTGTCATTGGTGACACTGAAGTGCATATGTACTTTCCATGGGAAAGAAGCCAGAACATTTAAATCAGGAATTAGAGTGAATACAGAGATAGGGCATGATGCCTCACTCAAAAATCTTAGAGACAGAAGATAAATTAGAAATAGAGCAGCATTTGAAGTGGGGGTTGGGGGAGGGGTGGTATTTTTAAGTTATGTTGAATACAACAGTTTTGGAAGGAGGGAAACAGCGTCATTGTGACTTTCAATGTTGATGTTGTTCAAGAAATTATCTGAAAAGCCTGAGGAAAAGGATTGATACAAGAGAAATTGGTCCTGATACAGGAAATTAATCTAGAGGGAGCCTGGAATTATAGGTATAGGCTAGAATTGTGGAATGGTGCAGAGAGGGATAACATGCAAATAACATTGATCTTTGAGATAAAAAAGACTCATGATCTTTCTCCTCTTGGCATTAAAGGTGCAAATGGGAGGAATAGGGGAGAAGGGTTGGAGGACAGTTGGTCATTCTTCCCTATCAGGAAGATACTGGAGTAGCAGGGTGAGTTGGCTATGATAGGGATGATGTGATAAATTGTAAGATGGTCAGTCCAGAGCTGTCAATTGTGGTTCAGGTGCCATTAAGACTATAACCCCCTAGGCTTTAGAGTAGAGATGAACTGCCAGGATAGGAGAATCAGAATGTTTTGGTCGGAGAAAAAGACATTATATCAAACAAAGAAAGCTGTTGAACAGATGAACCCGGAATGATTTTATTGGATAGTGGAACAAGCTGCCAGGGCTAATCGACCCACCCCTGTTCCTGTCTTCTGATATTCCTATGACTGAAGGGTCAGAGAAGAAGCAATTGGCATTTAGACAGTCAGGGCCAGATTTTCAGTAAGTGAGTCATTCATATCGTTAAATGTCATGACTCGCCGGACCTACCTTGATGTCCCACCATGACCTTTATTCGTCCCTTGCCACTTCCATGTCCATTCATCCAGGATGGAATATTTACTGAGTCTATGAGCTACATAATAATAATGTCATCAGCATAAATAAATGGCTAGACATCTGGGGCTGGATTCTCTGCCCCGCCGCGCCACATTTCTGCCCCGACCTGCTGGCTGGATTCTCCGTTACGCCGGCCGGTCAATGGGGTTTCCCATTGTGGGGCAGCCCCACGCCGTCAGGTAGCCCCCGGGCACCGGAAAAATGGAGAATCACGGCGACGGAGAAGCCCGCCCCTGGACTCTCCACATGGACTCAATATGAATGCTTGGCTGAGATCCAAGACTGACAAGTACATTTGCTCAGCAGTAGTCTGTTTGGACAGGCTGAAATGCAATAATTACTTTGCTTGATTGAAATTTTCATGAGGTTCGAATACGTTATTCTTTCTATGACTTTGTTTGTTAATGCCTGTATATTTATTTGGGCAAGGTTAAAAACTGCGAAGTGGATAAAACTTCTGTTATTAATATGAATGGCTCTGCCTGATTGACACTTTTATGAGGTTGTAGGAACCGGAATTTCTCTCAAAGCAAATATCTAAATGGATGTTTTTTTCGCTTCAGCATTTTAGAACTTACCATTGTTATTATATGGCTCATTGATGTATGTATAATGTAGACTGGGTGAGTGGCAAATAGAGGTGGCAAGGAAGGGTCCCGTGCAATGTTATTCTATCGTAGTATATTGGTGTCACTGCTGACATTTGTTGCCCATCCCTAATTGCTCTTTGAGGGCAGTTAAGAGTTAACTACATTGCTGTGGGTCTGTAGTCACATGTAGGCCAGCCCAGGTAAGAATGTCCTTTCCTATAAACGGCATTAGTGAACCAGAAAGGTTTTTACAACAATCATGGTTTCATGGTCACCGTTACTGAGACCCTTTCCGGCCCGACAGCAGCAGGCATCGTTGCAGGCGGGCTGGGAACATTTGGAGAAAAATTGACTTTTAACAACTCTCCAAGTTTTCCCATATTGCCCGCAGTGATTCCCGTTGGTGTCACAAAATACAACCTTGCTTTCGGCCCAGATTTTTTTTATTAAGTAGTTGCATTTTTCTATTAATTGAATTTAAATGCTACCAGCTGCCATGGTGGGATTTGAACCCATGTCCCCAGAGCTTTAGTTTGGGTTTTCGGATTACTAGTCCAATGACATCATCATTATCCAATTCTCTCCCACAATACCAAACTTGCCTTTCAAAAATTTCAAGAATTCAGATTATGGTTCACAATCCCTCTGAGGGGCCTTGAACCACATGTCATCCAGAATGTGCCCAAATCCACAAAAACTGCAGGTGGTTATGATGCGTACTCCCACAATGGGACCAGCTAGTTCAGGAATGTGAGGTCATTACCCACACCCTTATCCCGTGCCAGTTAAAATTGCCAGCGCCAGGAGTGAGGGTGGGTGTCTTGGAATCGGGTCCCACCAACCATTTTTAAATGATTCTGAAGTCAGCCTGACTCGTGAAACTCTGCACCTCTGATGGTGAGGTATTTAAAGAGAATATTTTTCCAAGGCTGGAGAACAATATAGTAATAGTGGAGTGTGATGACATACATAAGCTATCATGTATAGAATGATGTACATGACCTCCGACCAGCAGGTGGCAGTGTAAATCTACCATGTGACTCTGTACCTCGAGGAGTTGGGAGTTAGTCCTGTTGGTGGATAGTCATACTTGCAGTAGCTCTTAGATAATTTATTAGTATTAGTAGGTTGTAATATGTTTCTTATAGTTATCTTTACCATGCATTTGTTTTATAATAAATTACTTTAACGAGTCAAGAACTAAATGTTCTATTGCGCATCATTCCTACCAGCCATAGCAAATAAAGAAAATGAGAACTCAGCAGAGATCATCTTGTCAATGACTGGGATCTCTGAGGTGAAGTCGCATTGTATGTTGGCGACATTGAAGTGGTCAATAGTTATGGGGATGTTTCTGTACAGGGATAGATAAAGTAATGACAAAAGGATAAAGTTCTAAAAGGAATGGTAGCAGGGGGGGATTTAGGTAGAGGTGAGTAACTTCTCACCGTAAAAACGAGGGGACGAGAAAATAAATTAAATCTTCTGCAATTTAAAAGGATGATAGACAATTTGGATATTGAAAGAGAAGGAGAATGCTAAAAATGGAACAAGACAAAGATAGCAGGAGAACAGAGGTCAAATGGGAACAAGCAATGAAAACCACTTTGCCACTAGAGCAGTTTAAGCATAAAATGAAATGAGTGATCTGGTGAAGGTAATCGGCTGCCACTCATGAACCAGGGCCGGGATTCTCCCCTACCCGGCGGGGCGGGGGGGTCCCGGCATGATGGAGTGGCGTGAACCACTCCGGCGTTGGGCCGCCCCAAAGGTGCGGAGTCTCCGCACCTTTGGGGCGGCCCAACGCCGGAGTGGTTCACGCCACTCTCCGCACCTTTAGGTGCCAAGCCCTAACATTGAGGGGCTAGGCCCGCGCCAGAGCGGTTGGCGCTCCGCCAGCTGGCGTGGACAGCCTTTGCCAGCTGGGGCCGAAGGGACTTCGCCGGCCGGTGGAGGTCCGCACTTGCGCTGGAGCGTCAGCGGCTGCTGACATCATCCCCGCACATGCGCAGGGGAGGGGGTCACTTCCGCCTCCGCCATGCTGAAGACTATGGCGAAGGCGGAAGGGAAAGAGTGCCCCCACAGCACAGGCCCGCCCGCCGATTGGTGGGCCCCGATCGCGGGCCAAGCCACCGTGGGGGCACCCCCCCGGGGCCAGATCGCCCCTCCCAGGACCCCGGTGCCCGCCCGCGCCGCCTGCTTCCGCCGGTATAGTGGGTGGTTTGATCCACGCCGGCAGGAGAGGCTTGACAGCAGCGGGACTTTGGCCCATCGCAGGCCGGAGAATCGCCGGGGGGGGGGGGGCACTGACCGGCGCAGAGTGATTCCCGCCCCCGCCGAATCTCCGGTGCCGGAGAATTCGGGACACGGCGGGGTCGGGATTGACGCCGGCCCCGAGCGATCCTCCGACCTGGCGGGGGGTCGGGGAATCCCGCCCCAGATTTCAGTTTGTCCAGACCATCAGCAGACTTCCAGGATTTGAAAACTTTTTGTGAGGCTAGATTGTCAAGGGATGTGGAGCTGAAGCAGACAAATAAGGCTGAGATATAGACAGCCATGATCTAACTGAATAGCAGAACAATGTTAGACTTCACTTCAGTTGCATGTTTGTGTAATCAATAAAGTTCAAAATGATCAAATTGTACATAACCCCAATGATGAAAGGTTTTAAGTTGTATTTATCTTCAAGTGCTGAATAGTGTGAAGTTGCTTTAAGATTAACTGTGGTCAAGAAAAGTGGTCAGTGTCCAGGGCTTCCTGTTTAGATACAAGTTAAAGTTAACAGTTAGAAATGATGCTCGGGCTGTGAATCTGATTGGTTGTATTTGTTGCGGGGAAGCTAAGAGCACTCTTCTCATTGGTAAAAATTGCAAACGTTTGGTTAGAATGTGTTAGTCGTGTTGAGATAAGTGCACGTAGATAAATGTTGCAAAACTACCTGAAAAAGGGTAGGGTATAAAAATAGGAATATACCACCGAGCACTTTGCACTTGCCATGGAACAGCATTTGTCAAAGGATTTGCTGCAGACATTTGTCAGGAGATGCGAAATTGTCCACCACCGACACACAGTAGCAGCCGTGTGCAACATCTATAAGATGCACTTCAGGAACTCAGCAAAGCTCCTGGGTCAGTACCTTCCAAACCCACGACCACTGCCATCTAAAAGGACAAGGGACACCACCTGGAAGTTCTCCTCCAAGCCACTCATCATCCTGACTTGGAAATATATTGTTGTTCCTTCACTCTCACTAAGTCAAAATCCTGGAATTCCCTCTGTGGGTGTTCCTGGGATGTACCTACACCACATGGACTACAATACTGTAGTTCAAGAGGACAGCTCACCACAACTTTCTCAAAGGCAACTGTCTTAGCCAGCGGAGCCCAAGTCCCTTGACTGAATTAAATAAAGAACAAGAGCAAATGAAGGTCTGAGAAATTCTATCTGAACTTGATAAGATATTCGATTTGGGAAGGGAATGAGGTAGTTGGGACTGCAAAGTTAAGAGAGCTATCAATGGAAGCTGAGGTGGGAGCAGCAGAACGTGCTATATCTTGCAATAGTGAATCGCTGTGGAATTTGAGCCTGAAGCTACAGCAATAGACATGGAGTGAAGGGAGAAAGTGACTGTAGAGAACAATTTTAGCCAGCAGCAAGCAGTCAGTTAACATGCACAAGTGGATGCCGCAATAGTAACTCACGATTGCATAATCAAATGGTAGAAGGAACTGAAATAAGGATCAGGAACATGTTTAGATAGAGACTTTGGAAATGGTAATCAGAAATTTGCAGCTGAACTGAAATGATGAATATGATAGATTTTCATAAGGCAAGATCACAACTTGTCAAAAGCTGGAAAGACAGAATCAATAAATAAGTGAATGGGGCAGACATTTCTCTATTATTAGAATAGATTCTTTTCTAAAATCTTTGATGAACTCAGATACATCAAAACATCAAAAGATAAATACAGACAAGAGCGTCACTCAGCTAAGCTTAGTTCAACCATCTCAAAGGATGGCATCTACAATTGGTTCATAGCAACTTGTGAATCATTTGAAGATTTTTTTTGTCTTCATTATCTTACAATTGAGAAGTCAATGAACTTGTCGTATCATAAATTGCTCTGCAATTACACACTACACTGCTTTTCCTTTGCATTCCCGCCCTTATTTTTCAGTTAAAAACATATAAAACTTTTATCTGATGATGACTGTTTCCGTTTCGGAGGCTAAATGGCTAGCCCTGATTTCCCCTCTTTTCAATCTACTCCACATCTCAATTCAATCAATAAAGCAGCTTTGTGATACCTTGAGATACCCTCGGAGAAGCATAGCTTTTACAGACTTTCTGTCCTTCAAAGTCAATGGATGAAAATCAAAGCATTTTGTGTCTGCAAAAAAAAACTATTAGAAGCAAACTTTCGACAGAATCTCTATACACCCTGATGCTTTTAAATTCTGTGTACTAGTTGAAAATACACGTTTACTTTTTATGTATGAATAATAAACATCAGAAAAAATAATGTAATGACAAATTATTCTAAGGCATGGTAATTTATAGATCCTATGCAGTAGCATTCTTTTAATGTGAATAATGAATATATTTAAATATACTGAAGTCAATATTGTTTACAAATTTAGCAGTAATAAATTTCATCAATGCAGCGTGTATTCAAAAATTTAGAAAACAGAAAATGCACTCAGAGGAATTATTGTTCCTGCATTGAGTTCTGCCCTGGAGCATGTCCTAACCCAAGTTTCACAAGGTTTTGAGTCAGTTATAAGAGAAGAGCAGTTGAAGTGCTTTCCTATTGTCTTCCTCACAGTTTTTAATTTTCTGGGGTATCTTCTCCTAGGTGAGCTTCAAGTAAGGCTAAAGAACCCCACCTACTTTTTACAATGGGTGGGCCATGTGCAGCAAAGAGATGCAAGTTGGATATATCCAGCATTCAGAGTCAGTGTTCTGGTCCCTGTTTGCAGGAATTGATTGGAGTTGGGTCCCCAAATCCAACCTTTCGGCCTCAGAGGTGGTATTACTACTATTGACCCTGCATCTATCTCCATTTGAATATGAATACCCCACTAGATGTCAACCTTGTATCTTGAGAACATATCACGTCTCCCCTAATAGGGGCTAGTTGGAGTGAGTCACCTCCTGACTCAGTGCTGGGAATTATATCACTGAGCTCATTCCATAGCTGCTGTGATGGTATACAAAAAAAATAGCATCGGCCATGAACTGTGCGTATAATTTCAATAGAGTGACTTGGGCCCAAAATTCCTTCGACTCTCTGCTGGTCTTTCAGCATAATTCTGAGAAACAGAGGTCCAATGGGCTGGGTTGGCACTGTCTACAACTTGTCTTGGCCCATTTTATCTGTGGAAATCTGTGCCCTGAACAAGTTAAAAATTACCAACTTCCAACTGAGCAAATATGGCCCCCACTGGTATCCAACATGGGGTAATGATCTGGCTTTCTCCTCAGAAAAGACGTAATCTTTTAATGTTTTGATGATTTCCCACCTTATAAGGGGCTGATGTTGGGTAATGGCTGGTGTTGGGTAAATTGCCGATTCTAAAAATGGCAATCACTAGAGTTTCTAGCCTTAAGTGATAGGGAGACATTAGTGATGTACTTAGTTCCAGTTTATATCCAGTTGAGATGTGCAAATAAGGTGTTCTCCTACTGACCTTAGACCATACAATCATAAGAGTAGGAGCAGAAATGCACCATTCGACCTATCGAGTCTGCTCCACCATTCAATGGGATTGTGACTGATCTAATATGATAATCCTGAACTCCGCTTTCCCATTTTATCCCCAGAACCCATAATTTGATATATTCCCTTCACACCTTTTATCAGCCCAACCATGTTGATATTTAAATCTTATAGCAAGTTTATGGGAACTAAAGAAATCCTTAATAGTGCCTCTACTGATCATGATAGTTTCAGTCAGAACCACAGTAATACAAAATAATAAAACTTGATTACGATAAGAGTCTATCATACATTAATAAAATGCAATTTGAGCAAATAACACATTGATAAAATGAAGCATGGCTTTTGCAGCACAATTTTAATCTCACATTTTTCATTGAGAAACTAAATTGAAGAATCCATAATCCAGGCTCCAATGGGGTTAAAAAAATAAAGGGGAAAAGAAAATTAGTCACAATATAGTGATTAAATAACTCTCAGATTAGTGTTTTAAAGATTGAAGACAGTAGGAGGGAAGGACTTAATGTGGTGAGGAGTTTTGAAGTTTGAGAAAGACTAATTTATAGCATGAAAATGGGCAATGAGATTCCATTCCAACACAGTAAATCTAAGAAAGTACAAGAGCACATAGTACAATGTAGTTCAGAGATAGGGAGATGAAAGGGTTGGGAGCGGGGGGAGGCCTTCAGCAGGTAAGTGATCAGGCCAAAATGGAAAGACACAAAATCCAGGACGAAGACCCTGTTTGATCGGCTTAGGTAGACACAATGAAGAGACCTGAATTTAGTAGAACTGTACTTTATTGAAAGGAGCTAGATTAATCATGATTTCCGAGAATATAGTATAGAGATGACCCAAGCTCACTACTGTGACCTAGGTATTATCCACACTAAGGGTGGCACGGTGGCGCAGTGGTTCGCACTGCTGCCTCAAGGTGCCGAGGACCCAGGTTGGTTCCCGGCCCGGGGTCACTGTGTGGAGTTCGCACACATCTCCCCATATTGCATGGGTTTCTCTCCCACAGCCCAAAGATGTGCAGAGTAGGTGGATAAGCCACACTAAATTGCCCCTTAATTGGAAAATAAAAGAAGTGGGTACTTTAAATTTATTTTTTAAAAAAGGTATTATCCACACTGGTGATGGAGCTGGCTTAACTTCAGTCACTCAATACAGATATCTTCTTCCCTGAGCTCCGAGCGCAGGGTCTTCTTTCCTCAATGGTTGTTCTTCTCTGAGCTCCAGGCTCAGGGTCCTCCTTCTGCAATGGTTGTTCTGAGCTCCGAGCTCCTTTTAACAGTGGTTCCCGGGTGTAACACTTTCTTTTTTCTCTTCTTGCATGCTCCAAGAGCCCTTCTCTCATACAAAGTCAGTAAAGTGATCAACCAACATATGCCAGTAAAGTGATCAACAGTGACATGCCCCAACTTGCCTTCAGGTTTCTGCTCGACCACAAGATGTCCTTAGTTGGCACTTTTCCGCCTGTTACACAATATTTTGGAATTATATATAAAATAAAGCATGTGACACAGAAATGCTTGGTTTCCTGGGTTTCATTTTTGCTTTGAGGAATATATTGGACAATGCAAATAATGTTAGAGTACTGTTTGACAGTTATATTCAGATAAAGATGCTATGCACTGTAATTTCAACACATGCCTTTCCCTTTTGCAGGATGCAGAGTTCTTATACATATACAATCTGTTTGATCTAATATCTCACATCCCTCCTCATTATTGTAATTTCTCATCCTAGTCAATCACTGCTGCCTATCGTTTGAATTTCCTATCCATAATGGAATGCCCAAAACTGCATACACTACTGTAATTGTGGACTAACACATTCTTGTACAAATGAACCAGTACAGCTTTATTCTTGTACACCTATCTCCTATTTTTTTAATGTAATTTCTGTATTCACACTTTTAAGGGATTATGTAACCTGCTTCTGAGTGAGAGAATTCACCAGCAGGTAAAACTGTTGAGAAGCCAGCAAAATCTTGGAAAGTGAAAAAGTCTTCTTTAGGGAGATTAGGTAGAATAGAGCACAAATTAAGGCCTTTGCTGTGCCAGGTTCTCCAGCAATTCAATTTGGGCGACCCTCAACATTCTCCCTCCTGTGACTTACCTTGTTGCTGCCACCTAGGTGCCAGGGATGGACTCTTGTCCACCCAATCTTCCTCTGCTGGATACATGCACTCCCCCAACTCAAACTCCCTGGCTTCCCAACAGGAGTTAAAATCAACTCTAAAATGTTTGCTCACGACTGGTTCTGGACTAACTTTAAAAAATTTCTTCTTGGGATGTGGGAGTCGCTGGCTGGGCCAGAATTTATTGCCCATCCCTGAGGGCATTTAAGTGTCAACCACATTGCTGTGGGTCTGGAGTCACATGAGGTCAGACTGGATCCTCGGGCGCGATTCTCCGCAAATCCGGAGTGCCGTGAAGGCTGGCGTGAAACTGGCCGTGTTTCACGCCAGACTCGGAGCTCCGTCCCGGGACCCGATTCTCCCCCCGGGCGGGGCTAGTATCGGGGCCGGAGGAATCACGGCGATGCGGAGTTAGCGAACGTCGCTAACTCCGCCCACCAAGAGTCACGGCGGCTGACGCGCACGATGACTTCAGCCGCGCAAGCGCGGGTTGGACGGCTCCAACCCGCGCATGCGCGGATGACGTCATTACGCAGACGCGTCAAACCCGTGCATGCGTGGGCCGTCATGCCCCTCAGCCGCCCCGCGGACTGATCCTGCGGGGCGGCAGAAGAACAAATAGTGTGCGGGTATCGGACCCGCTGCCCGTGATCGGTGCCCACCGATCGCAGGCCCATGCCACCCTTGGCACTCCGCGGTATTCGGCCCTTCGGCCTGCGGAGAATCGCTGTTCGCCGTAAAAAACGGCAAGCAGCCATTCGTGTCGGGGGGCGGCCGGAGGGGGGAGAGAATAGCGGGAGGCCGTGAAAATTGTCGGGAAGGCCCTCCCGCTATTCTCCGACCCGTCGTGGGCAGCGGAGAATCGCGCCCCTCGACTTTCTGACCCACAGACCACAATCAGTAAGAATAAACAATAATATGTCCTCCACAATAGTCCTCAATACTGGGGCCCCACAAGGCTGCGTCCTTAACCCTCTACTATACTCCCTGTATACACACGACTGCGTGGCAAAATTTGGTTCCAATTCCATCTACAGGTTTGCTGATGATACGACCATAGTGTGCCGGATCTCGAATAACGACGAATCAGAATACAGGAGGGAGATAGAGAACCTAGTGGAGTGGTGCAGCGGCAACAATCTATTTCTCAATGCCAGCAAACCATTGAATTCAGGGAGCAAAGTACTGTACACACCCCTGTCAGCATCAACGGGGCCAAGGTGGCGATGGTTAGCAATTTCTAGGGGTACACATCTCCAAAAATCTGTCCTGGTCCACCCATGTCGTTGTTACCACCAAGAAAGCACAATAGGGCCTATACTTCTTCAGGAATCTAAAGAAATTTGGCATGTCCACATTAACTCCTACCAACATTTACAGATGCACCATAGAAAGCATCCTATCTGGCTGCATCACAGCCTGGTATGGCAACTGCTCGGCCCAAGACCACAAGAAACTTCAGAGAGTCGTGAACACCGGCCAGTCCATCACATGAAACTGCCTCCCATCCACTGACTCCATCTACACCTCCAACTGCCTAGGGAAAGCAGGCAGCGTTATTAAAGACCCCTCCCACCCGGCTTACTCAGTCTTCCAACTTCCTCCATCAGGCAGAAGGTACAAAGGTCTGAGAACATGCTCAAACAGTCTCAAAAACAGCTTCTTCCCTGCTGTTACCAGACTCCTAAACGACCCTCTTGTGGACTGACCTGAATAACACTACACCCCTGTATGCTTCACCCGATGCCGGTGTTATGTAGTTACATTGTGTACCTTGTGATGCCTATTATGTATTTTCTTTTCTTTTATTTTCATGTACTCAATGATCTGTTGAACTGCTTGCAAAAAAATACTTTTCACTATACACGTGACATTAAACAAAACCCAATCCAGGTCAGGACGACAGATTTCCTTCAGTGAACCAGATGAGATTTTACAACAATCGACAGGGATTTCATGGTCATCTTTAGACTTCTAATTTCAGACTTTTATTGAATTTAAATTTCACCATCTGCCATGGTGGGATTCGAAATCTGGTCCCCAGAGCTTGACTTTGCGTCTCTGAAATACTAGTCCAGCAGCAATGCCACTGCACCACTGCCTCCCATCATCTATACTTAGAAAATATATCCTTCTCTCTCTTCTTGAACAGAAGTGTTACATTGACAACCCACCAGCAGAATTTGTTTTTCTAAGCATTAAAACAATTACAGCCAAAGCCTCCATTATTTCTTCTCTGACTTCCTTCAATTTTGTTGACACTTGCACTTTGACCTTTAAGTTAACCTATGGGCTCAAGCTCCATCTAGACTGGCACTTCAGTGCAGTTCTAAGTGAGAGTGGCATTGTTAGTAATGCTTTTGCACTGTCTGCCTGTTTCTTGTGTGTAAGATTCCATAGCACTATTTAAAGAACAGCAAGCTTGGTTTCCTGGAAAACACTATACTTCAACTAACACGTAACACATAAACAGATAGATGGGTGATTTATCTCATTGCTGTTTGTGGAACATGCAGAATGTATATTGAGTGCAGTTTTTGCTTACAGAACAACAGTTGCTGTTTTTCAAAACAATTTGTTGTGACGTTTCTAAGAAACATCATAAAATCAATGCTTGCATTTGTGTAGTGCTTTTTCAGCTTTTAACCGAGATGAACAAAATGTCCGGCAGGTTGTGTACACTTATCACTAAACTGAGCGAAGTCACTGAGGATCAAGTGGGAATATTATAGAAGTAGTGAAAAATATGTTTGAAGTGTTATCACATTTGATTAAGCAGTAAATTGTTGCCACAAAAAATAACTTTCACAAATCTGCGAGGTTTAAAACAAAATTCTATATACCATTTGATTTATGTCTTGCAAATGTCTGAAAATAGAAAACAATGTTACAACAGATAATACAATTGAAATTTTGTGAGTTCCCCAAGCGTGCCCTTAAAATATTACAAATGCTAATTTAATTCTCTTTTTGTTAAGGAATTTTATTAAGGACCATACTATTAGCTATGAGAAATACAAGCAGCAAGAATGAAGACTCGGCATCACAATATGTGCTTACCTTCAATCCAGCTCAGACAGGAAGATTGCCCATCTATTAGCTGTAAGCTGTTTACAGCTTTAAGTGAAATGACTGAGCCGTCTCAATCTACTTTGCAATGAGAACAAGTGGACAGAACAAATAGCATTTAATTTGTCACAAATTGATATTAAGTCTGTCAGTCCCATTCAGAAGGATTCCAAGATCATTCCAATTGATATTGAAAATGGAATAGAACAGTGATCACTCTTTGAGGGGATAAGCACATTAGAAAAATATTTCCTCTCGCAACTTTGTGCTCATAACACTGTAGACTTAGCTGAAGAATTTCCTCTGATACTTTTAGTAAATTTATTTATTAATTCTAAAATGCTTTTGCAATTTTGTTGAAATAGAATATTCAAGCAATCTTCCCCATCACTGAGGAAAATAAGCTTTCTACTGCATCTTGCATTTGCAACAAATACTCCAGAAATTACTTATATTGACATTAAATTATGCAAAGGCTATGTGTCCTGACATTATCACGACCATAGTACTGAAGACATGTGCTCCAGAACTCGCTTTATCTGTAGCCAAGCTGTACCAGTGCAGCTACAACACTGGCAATTACCCAACAATGTGGAAAATTGCCAAGCAATGATCTGTCCACAAAAAGCAGGACAAATTAAATCTGGCCAATTACCAACCCATCAGCCTTCTCTCGATCATCTGTAAAGTGATGGAAGGTGTCATCGACAGGGCTATCAAGTAGCACTTACATTGTATTAACCTGCTTACTGAAGTTCAGTTTGGACTCAGCCAGGGCAACTCAGGCTCTGGCCTCATTACAGTCTTGGCACAAACAGGCAAAAGAGCTGAACTCGAGAGGGAAACTGAAAGTAACTGCCCTGAATATCAAGGCAGCATTTGAGTGAATGTGGTATCAAGGAGCCCTTACAAAATTGAAGTCAATGGGAATCAGGGGGGAAACACTTCACTGGTTGGAGTCATACCTAATACAAAGGAAGATGGTTGTGGTTGTTGGAAGTCAATCATCTCAGTCCCAGACATCGCTGCAAAAGTAGCTCAGGGTAGTATCCCAGGCCTAATCTCCTTCAGTCGCTTCAGCAATGACCTTTCTTCTACCATAAGGTCAGAAGTGGGAATGTTTGCTAATGATTGTGCAATATTCAGTACCATTTGCAACTCCTCAGATATTGAAGCAGTCTATGACAATTTGCAGCGAGACCTGGACAACATTCATACTTGTGCTGATAAATGGCGAGTAACATTCCTGCCACACATGTGCCAGTCAATGACCATTCCAACACGAGATAATCTAATCATCTCCCCTTGACATTTCATGGCATTGCCATCACTTAGTCCCCTACTATCAATATCCTGAGAGGTTACCATTGACCAGAAACAGAACTGAGCCACAGGAGCAGATCAGAGGCTGGGAATTCTGTGTTTAACTCACTATGACTCCCCAAAGCCTGCCGACCAGCCACAATTCAAGAGTGTGACTCTAGAATACTCTACGTTTGCATGGATGAATATGTTCCAACTCAAGAGAATCAAAACCATCCAGGACAAAGCAACTTTCTTGATCAGCACCCCTTCCACCACTTTTAAACATTCACTCCCTCCCCCACTGGCAAATCGTGGCAGCAGTATGTATCATATACAAGGTACGCTATAGAAATTAACCAAGCTTCCTTTGACAATATTTTCCAAACCCGTGACATTTACCACTTGGAAGAACAAGGGCAGCTGGAACATGGGAACACCATTTTGCAAGTTCTCCTTCAAGTCGCACAGCATTTTGACTTGGAATAATATTGCCGCTCCTTCACTGTCGTGGGATGAAAATCCTGGAACTCCCTTCCCAGCAGCACTGTGGGTGTACCTATACCAGATGGACAACCAGAGTTCAAGAAGGTGGCTCACCACCATCTTCTCAAAGACAGTTTGGATAATTAGAGACGGGCAACAAATGATGCCCTTGCCAGTGAAGTCCACATCCCATGAAAGAATTTTTAAAATGTGCTAAAATTGGAAAATGCATTCTACTCTACAACTTCATTGTTCTGTACCGTAATTAGTGTAATATTTACAAAAGTGCAAACATTAAAGTAGCAAATAAAAAACACACTGAAAATTGAACAGCAATAAGAAAACAGTTCTGGTTTTGCAAATACATATTCATAGCATTGACTATCATCAATCATTAAGAACACAGAAGAAATATGCATTTGACCTGTTACACCCAGAACTTCGACTAACCATGTAAAGTGCATCATATGTATAATATAAAACATTCTACCTCACTTTGGACGAAGATATGGAGAAGCATTAATGAAACAGCACTGGTCAATTTTGAAAAGAAATTTCCAAATAACCAGCTGATTGAAGTTATCAAGAAAATGGATATAATTGCAAATTGATCCTGGCAAACGATTCAGATACAAAGAGAAACATTTTCTTAAAATTCTACTTACTATGAGAGAAAAAAGCTTTTCCAACATCTATGTCTTGCTTGAAGCGTGCAACTTTGAATATGTCCCCTAGTTTGTCAATGACACTCTAGATTAAATGTGTTTTTTATATCTATACCATTCAGTCATTTTAAATACCTGGATCATAAGAGAGTTCCAATGAAGATTATAGGTTTTCTTCTTTGGAAGTAAATCTATACTCAGAAAATAACAGTTATTGAATAATACCCTTTTATTTAATCTATTAACCTAATAAGCCTTATTCATAATAGTCTTTGTCAAGAATCAAAATAAAGTTTGACTTGTTGATTTTTCACCCATAATATTAGCAATATTTTACTGGGAATTATTCCAAATACACATTTTAATCAGAGATCTACTGAGGTAGCATTAATCCCTAGTAGGAACAAGCTGAGCCTCCTACGTTATTTCACAACCTGAAGGAATTAGACTCAACATTTATGATTGTTTACTTGCTGGCCAAGAAGGTTGATTGGCAGTCATTAACAGTTATCATACCATTAAAAGGTTGTTTATACTAATAATTGTTACGTTTAAATTTCTGGGCAATTAGTATGCAAATGCACCACTTCATGGAAATCATGGAGAGGTTCAGGGTGTGATCCTGTTCCACAAGGCAAACTGCAAACAACACAAGAAGGCCAAGAAACTTGATGATTCACAACTTGAGAGTATTTTTCCTTTGCTACAAGCTGCTGGTCAATTTGAGGATTAACAAAACTGTCCTTCATTCAGATGCTTTTCCTTTTGTTACAGACCAGGGCTATTATTTGTTGCACATTCAACTTGCTATATGGTTCTTTCGTTCTAAGACCTTATGTTAATGTTAAGGTTAGTGTCAGAACCAGTGCCAAATATAACAACCGCATATGTGAAAATATCAACATTTCTTGCAGTGCCCAATGTATGAGTGGACAATAATAATGAAAATATAAGTTATATTTCAACACTTATGACTGCAAATGATAAAGTAACATCAGAACCTATTTCAAACTGCTACAAAAATACACATTACTCTTTTTAAGTACAAAATATACTCCAAGCATATAAAGTGGAAAATGTCACAGCCAATCATAGAATATGATGAATTGCTCCTAAATGTCCAGAACTCATTGCTGGCAAGCTATCTGCTCAGTCTCATGCAGAGATCCAAAGCATATATTAAAAGTGGTCTGGTAGTACAAAACTTGAGTATTACCAAAAAAGAGATATGTTGAAGCTTTAGACTTGTACTCATTAGGACACTATGCATGAATATCAATATAAGGGGATAACAGCAATTTATATTGTTTGAGGAAAAAGCGCTGATTGGTTGACAAATAAACTCTGGTAAAGGTGTTATGATGGAGAATGCACCATATGACTGACAATTAACTGTCAAGCATTGTTTGAAATTTAAACCATGCAGCTTGACTCTGATTGGCCAAGGCATTGCCCTGACGAATGAACCAGCAAATAGTTGACACTTATTTTGTTTCGTTGAGACAGGCATAATGTGTGTACATGTTCTCTTTTGTCTGCGAAGAATGGGGCCCTGTATATTAATATATGTAGCTTCCAGTCATGCCACACTGCAAACCCAGCTGGCAATCTTAAATTATTTTTTCAGCATAATTGTTAACATGCGGGGATTATTTAGCAAACATTGCCCAATTGCAGAATCACATCTAATGTTGGTGACTGTTCTGAGTCTATTTGCCAACCAGTCAGCACTTTTTGTCATACAGTATAAATTGTTGTTTTCCCCTTATAATCGATATTCTTCCATAGTGATCAGATGAATGCAAGACAAGAAGCTTTGATGTGTCTCTTTTTTCAACAATACACAAAACATATATTGTGAAGACACTTTCACAAATAGACCCATGTGTGAAATCTTGAAGAAGTTAAAGAGGCTTCAAAGGACGAGTTTAATTGTATACTGTACAATTTGGTAATTTGATTCCAATATGGTTGAGGACAGTATGATTTCCATTTTTTTTACTCTTATGTGATGTGACTTTTGCAACATTTGCTTTTTGAACATTCTTTCAAAATAGAATGTCATGAAAAAATTGCTCACCGAATCATAGAATTGTTACGATGCAGAAGGAGGCCATTCTGCACCAGCTCTCCAAATGAGCAATTCATTTAATACCATTGTCTCGCCTTCTCCCTGTAACTCTGCACATTCTTCTTTTTCAGGTAATAATTACAATGTGATATCAAATTCATGGAAAAGGGAACTATTTCATGCAAACATTAATGGTATAAAATAACATCTTATCCTATAGCATAAAGTAACATTTACATCACAATCAAAGCATGAGTAGACCAGGACATACAGTATTTATGTTCAAGTGATTTAAGGCTGGTTGCCTCTTACCTCCCAGAGGTGACGACTGTTCCTGAGAGCTCCAACCTGCACCTTTTCCCTGGAGATGGCAACTCCCTGGTAAGGTCCAAGCCAGGTGCCCTGTGGGATGCGTTGTGCGGCACAGATGCCATAGCCCAAGCCTGGCACAGTGCTCGTACACAAGCACACCTCCCTGGGCAGCTCACGCAACCCGCATGGCACATCGGGTGGAGCTGTGGCTGCACTGCTGCTTGTCCCCACGAGGCGGCGCAGTGAGTGGAGTGGCCCATGCATTGGGCACTCGCCATTCCGATTGTCAGCACACATGTCACAACCTGAAGAGAGAAGGACAATGTAGATTAGCCAGTGAAGGAAGACAGGTTAGCCTATGGAGCAAGCGTAGTTTAGACTGAATGACTAGGACGGGGGCATAGGTTAATCTGGCAGCAGAGGGTGTAGGTTAGACTGAAAGGCAAGGGAAAGAAAGAGATTTAATCAAGTCATAAGTGCAATGCCAAGTTTGACTGAGTGGCAAAGATAGGGGAACTGATGGGAGACAGGTTAGTCCAGACAGCCAAAAAAATTGTCTGGCAAATCAGATTAGTCTACCACAGTACTAGTGACTGTATTTAGATTTATGCAATGTGTTTAACGTTAAAACAACTCAAAGTACTCTATACCACGGATTGCTAATTAAAGTGTCAGAAATGTTGGGTGGAAAAGTTGATCATGAGCAAGAGAGCCACACTTGAGCAGGCTGGATGTAAGGGAGTGGAAGAGGTAACCTGGGCGCCAAGGCTTCACTGGGTACTTAGTGTTAATGCAGAAGGACAGGTTAAACTAGAAGGCAAGGAGGAAAGTCACATTACAATGACTGGTGCAGGAGAGGAGACTGGCTTCGCTTAGTGAGGAAGATAAGAGATGAGGAAGCGTGCCAACACAAAGGGCTAATTGGAAAGGGTTGTAAGGGGAGAGACGGAGACAGTCAATTAGTGGAAGTAGACGGCAGGAAACAGCAAATGTCAACCTATCCCTTCCTTATTACAATTTACAACAAGGGTTAATAACTTTATTTATTATACAGACTTCGCCAGTACACTCACGGGGGAAAAGACTCCGGGATTTATTTTTTTAAGGCAAAAATTAGTATTGCATATTTTTGTTTCGCTTTCTTAAAGCAAATTTATTTTATAGCTTTACAAAATCATGTTCCCTTATATACTTTCCCATTGGAAAGAGGAGAAGGGTAAAATCGGGAGGAGAGTTTCAACGTTTAACAAAAATGATGTTGCCAGATATTGATGTGTTGAAATGTTCTAACTGGATTTTCGGCGCTGTTGTTCATCTATCTAAAGAAAAACATTAAAAAGTTAAGAGCATTGCAGTTTTTAAAAAGTCATTTCCAGGCGTGTCCGATGTATTGAATTGGTCTTTAATTTGTTACTTGTGCACTTTAAAAGAAAACATTTAAATTTGGTCTTCAAGGCTTTTCTCGGCAATTGCTCTCTGTCCATCGCTTTACAATAATTTATGCAATAAATGTAAAAATGCACATCTCTAATCATTAAATGGTTCAGTTTGGGTATGTTCTGCTTCATTGCGTGGTTAAACCTGAAGTACTTGCACTGTCCATAACTGCAGTCAGTGTGCTAAATAACCTAAAAGGTTGACAGCCCTATTCCAGGCTGCAGTCTGTTGTGAACACCACAAAGGGGATCTCAAATTAGTCTCAAATTGCCACCCTCTTCATCCTGCATCATGCATTCTGCCCCTGTTTGAAACTTCCCCATTTAGTACATTTCAGAGCACTTTGAGGATCACCACTTGCGTCTTTAACAAAAAATGTTGCTGCCAGATATTGATGTGTTGAAGCGTTCTAACTGGATTTTCAGCGCTGTTTATTGCCTTTGCCACTATTGCGCTTTTTCTGCTTGGTTCAGAAACTTGGGAATATGCACAAAACTATGATTAAATGGGACCATCCACTGCAATGTGGCGGGGAGACGGCTGAATCCAATCTTTAAAGTGGCAAGAAATTTGCGTTATTGCGAAAAGAGCTTGAATTCAACAAAAGAATGGGACACAGAGAATGAGCAAGGAATGTCCCATTTCCAAGTATTAAGTACGACAGCAAATGAATTTCCAATGTATGATATAGCTTGTCGTTTAATTCAATTAATTTCCAACGGTAGTAAATCATTAAGAACTTATGGTAAAAAGCAGCCTCGATAGCTCCACACAACCACTACAGTTTCCGACCATCAGACATGCAACAGACCGACCAACAACTTATCGTAGCCTTCCAAATCCGATACTTAATTTTACTTGAGAAACATATCATCTACCTGACCCATTTTAACTATTATAATCCCGTTTACTCAAGGCTCCCGGTGAGAATGTTTGTAAGAAGCTGCCTCGCAAAAAATACTCTTCATGTGGACATCTTGGGTAAGTAAGTAGTGTTTTGTATATGGTATATAAGCACATTTTACAGTTCAGGGTGACTCAAAAGATGTTGTGAACAGGGACAGTGATGTGTCAGATGCTGCTCTGGAAAGACAGTTGCCGCTCGAGTTACACAGCCAGTGAACTGCTCCCTCTGCAGCAAAACTTGCCCTTCACTTTCGCCTCTGAAGGTGTGTTGGCCTGTCTGTTGCATGTCTGATGGACGGAAACTGTAGAGGTCGTGTGGAGCTATCGAGGCTGCATTTTTTAATGAATGGCCCAAAGAGAAAACAAGGTTGGGACAAAGCGAAACTGGCGGCAATCCCTTCCCTCCTCGCTTTTTAGCTTTCTCACAGGACAAGGGCCTCTTTACCGTTCAACATCAATAGCGCTCGCCCGACTCTTCCTTCTCAACTCAGCCAGAAGTTTGCAGCGACCGAACCACTTTCAGTTCCATTTGTGCCATTAGCTCACTGCGGGGTGATTATAAATGCAAATAAAAATGTCCCTTTTGGACTTTCATTGATAGACGCCTAGACATTGTAATGTTTCCGGACAAATAGTAGGAACGATTTTTAGAGCTAAATAAAAGTGTATTCGACATTGTGCGATATTTTTACGTTGGCTGTGTTACGAAGCGAGAGATTGACACTCAGTCAATGGGTGTATGGATATTGAAACCGTTATCCCTCCATTGCCCCAACATTGAAACCACACACGGGAAACATCAACAAATCCCAGCTTTGGTGTCTGTGTCAAACAGCCCCAGACACCTTTCTGCCTGCTTTACTATAACCCTAGAATCGCGTCTCGAACAACAATCGTCCAAAAAGTTCAGGCGTTCAGTCCGGCTAACTACAAGCCTAAAACTGTGCACTTGGTTTATTGCGGTCAACATGGTTTAAAAGTTACAATAAATTGTACACCTGGAGAAACCAGTCCTTGGTCAGATCAAGATTTGCACAGTAAATCAATTATATGTTTTTAATTGAATTAAGTCCCATGATTGCAGATTCTCCTATAAACCTCATGTGAACTTTTTAAAGAGTTGTGCATGTTGTCAAGCATCACTCGGATATTTCCTTGACGCATTTCAGTGAGACAGGAATAATCAGGAATTACCATTAAAAAACTCCCCAATGTCCAAAGATTGTTTCCCGTTAGTTTGCTCACAGATTGTTTACTGAAGTACTCCCAGGACAAATTTTAAGTGAATAAAATAATACTTAGCCAAGTTCCTTTATACTTTACGTCTAATAATTGGTCATCATTATCGGCGTCCACAGTTTCACCCTTGGTGTGTGTTCAATGTGAAATATTTGAACAGCAATATTGAATATTCTTACCTATTTTAAATTGACAACTACATATGGTTAATCTAAGGCACCAGGAAAATGACCCAGAATGCAATATAGATGGCATAGGCCTTTGCCTATAACATAGGATAAATATATTTCCAATTAGTCAATATTAGAAAATAATTTAACTATATAAGAAATTTGTTTTGCTTTCAATACAAGATTGCATTAAAATGTCAGAATAATGTATTCGAAGCCTGCCCACGCACCTCTCTGCATTTGAAGCGCTGGCCAATATACCAAATTATTGATTCTAACGTGTACCTCACTTGGTAAGTTCCGATCATAACATGTATATTATATATATGTATGAATCAAATTTCTAATATGTTCCATTAATTGTATAAATACTACACCAGAATCATGAATGATTTATACTGATATATGAATTATATTATCTAGAATTGTAATACAACTGAAGAAAATAGTTGTGATATGAGTACTTTTCCCTCATTCGGCTGTGCCTCGCTGTGTTTTCCTCCCACTGTTCGGTGTGTTCCTTGTTACAAAGATGAAGACTGGAGGCTGCAGGGTGCCGTTGGGCAGCTGATTGGATTTTTACCAGGCTGACGGAGTTTGGGGGGTGGGGGGAGGGTGGGCAGTGGCGGAGGGGGTGGGGGGGGGGAAGACAGATAGGATTTTTAGATAAAACTACGGCTGGTCCCTAAGAGACCCAAACAATACCGAGATGATGAATAGCATCTCTGCGGCGATCGATCCGTGCCCTGATACAGTCGATTCGGCCAGCTTTCTCCAGAAAACTAGTGGCAATTAATTGTGTCTTGTCCGCTCATCGCTCATCTTTGTGTGGCAGTTATCGATGGAGATTAGTGCTGATGGACCATTTTATCACGTTAAATAAACATTCACCACCTCTCAACCAAAGGAAATATGGATAATAAAGCTATAGTTAGAGGTGGTAGTCATTCTTGAAATGGCCGTTTAGTTTATGGAGGATAGGTGCTAATTTGACATATTTGATCATGTAGGTTACTTTATTTGGAGATGCTGAAAGGATACAGGATCGGGAAGGTGGGTGACGTTTATCAGTTAATTCTACAACTCCAGGATCCATCTCAGTCTTACAGTAAAATCTTTCCCTGCTTTCTGTTTACCTCAGCATTTGTAAAGACCTTGCTCATTCATCCAAGCTGCTATATATATGAAATGAGTTATCTCAGCTTAGCTGTTGAAAAAATATCGATCAAACAAAAAAGTATATATGGATTCCAGAAACAAATGTTTTTCCTGAGTCTGTCGGTGATAGAATTATACTCCTGCATCCACGCCCCTGTCAACTGGTTTCTATGTTCAACTGTATTTAAGTAAAAATTTACAGCACGATCAATGGGTGCTTTGCAGAGTGAGTGTTTTTAAAATCCATGCCTTATGTCACTCGGGACTGATCTAAAATCACGTTTGGTTTTACACTCTGCAGGGTTTTCAAATATATATACTTAAGTCCTCACTGTAATTGTGATCCTGATTAGTAGAAGATTAGAAGGACGTTCTCATCCCCTTCATTGTCTTTTTGACTGTCCTGTCTGCCATACCTGACTCAATCATACTCCACATAAAGTTGTGCCTTACAGCATTTTTAAGTACTCGGAGCATCGTTTTTAAGTTTGCTGGAGTACATTTATCTTGATGTGAATAAAATGCCATTATTCTGAGGTTTTCACGATCTGATCACTATTGTCGAAAAAATACGTTTTGGCTGAAAATTCCTCGCAGAGGAACTTTGTCTGGTACTGTTATAGTTACACAGTCCTCAATAATTATAAGGAAATATGTGAGCAGTTCGCACAGGAGCGAGGGAAGGATAGATACAAGCGAAACCAGTTCCAGAGAGCAACTTAAATGTTGTTATTAACCAATAACCCTTGTTATATGATTCTACTGAAGGAAGTGTTTGATTCGGTAGGATCTCGAACTGAAACAAAACAAAACCAAACATCTCAAACATCATTGTGCTTTATACTTTAAAATGATGCATTTGCGCAGTATATATTCCTCGTTTTAATTCAAACTGGTCGCCTTTGGTAGTGGGCGGGAGGGGCTGGTGAAAAGTTAACACATGCATTTTGAGAATCGAATAAAACTTCAGACATCTGCGGCTGCTCCAATGATAGTCTAGGAGATGTGATGTGCTGCTGCAATACATTATGATGCGGTTCGTGATTAATACTATGTAAGTGAAGAAAATTATATTGGAGTATGTCGAGGTAAACTTTCCGTTTGTGATAGCAAATATCACACCATACTGGACCTAGCCTACAATTTGAAATCTTACGTCCTTTATTAAAGTTATGAGGAGGGGGACTTGGCTCTGCAAACTGTTGGAGAATGAAGCAATGGTTTACTCACGGTTATTGGGGTCTGTTGTATGGTTGTTGACCGGGATGATCTCCATTCTCTGCTGTCCGTACAGGTAATAGTCCAGATCCTCTGTTGTGAAGGCGAATCTGGGCGTCCTCTCGGGCCCGGATGAACACAGCTCTTTGCTTTGGTTGCCGTTGAGCGCTGAGGGAGGATCAGAACCCGGGCGCTGCCCCAGCACCGAGATGTGCGGCACAGACACCGGGGCCAAGCCGGAGAAAGACAGCGAACAGGCCGAAGAAGAGGACGAGGAGGCTGATGAGGACGAAGACGAGGTGAGAGGTCCCGAGTGCTGGCGGAGGCTGTCGCTGACCGGACCAGCTCTGTCCAGGGGCTGGAGCTGGTTGGCAATCACTGACAGGGAGCCGACTTTCAGCTGGGGCTGAGGGAAAAGCTGCTTCCAGTGTTGCATATAGGCAGGATCGACCTTTAGGAATGCAGATCCAGTGGGCTCGCTGGGTTTCATCATCTCCAATGGCTTCCAACTTAAATAATTAAAAATAATATAGTTACTAAGCAAATAATGCACTAAACTAATCTTTTATAAGTCATTCAAAGTTAAGCATTGAGCCATATGTAGGCATAGCTTGGACTGGGTATGCAGCATATAAACTGACACCTTTATGAGAAATATATTGTTTAACAATGAGATCTCATTCAATGCAGAAGCGGGTTTTAGCTTAAGCGATGATGAATTGAAAGTTGTATTACACACACATACAACTGAATCTGTTATAACTGCGCTGAGTTTCAATATGTACTCAACCCATGCCCACAATTCAAATGGCAGCTCCACGAATTCCAAACATTTTACACTCTGTATTACAGCGCCCAAAAAAAACAACTGGAGAATAACATTTCCAGAATGCGAGATGTTTACAGATGACTAAGAAATGTATTGGAAACATGTGTATTCAGTTTTGCTTTGGCCAATAAGCTTTTAGATACCGCGTACACCGTGATGTGACACCAACAATCTTCTCTCACCAGCTCTTTCTTAAAAGTACATTCATAACGCAATAACTTGCAGAAAACTTGCGGTACTCGTGGGTCAACTGGTCAACTTGGAGCTGACGTCCTTTCTGTACAATGACAGGACAAAGCCGTGGGACGCGGCTCTGGCACCACTTACCTACGATGTTACTCCAGTCAAGAGTTTACGATTGTAAGAACAGGGGCGATTCTTGCTTTCTTCACATGTGTTTACTCATGTATCCGAGAGGCATTGTTCCTGTGTGGGATGTCACCGTGCGTTAGATTCCAGCCACACGATTCTGTTCATCTATGAGGTTCCTCTAACAGGCTGAGTTAGAGCAGGACACGTGGTTTTTACGACAGCACAGATTAGACGGGGGGGGGGGGGGTGAGTAACGTGAAACTAGACAGCAACCACACCCCATTACATTCAATCCCCGTCCATGTAAACCATACGTTAGCACATTTCCCTAAAGACAATACTAAATACTAGCAGCACAGCTATCACTACAGGGAGTGTCTTCATTTGCATAACTTGTGGCAAACTGTTTTTATGTCTAAAGCCCGCATAATATAGTTTGACAACGTGCGTACATAACCTATCCCCCGAATTATTGAGGAACACGTAAACATGGCCCATGTGTTTGCTCCTTACAGAAAAGTGCCGAGAAGTCACTTGGCTTGGGACAGAGGCACAGAAGTGCGACATGAAAGGTAAGTAAACGGCGCAGCTGCTTTAGAAAGCTGTGTTAAATGGAGTCACGTTTTATTTTAAAGCGTATTCCGGTCATTCGCCCTCACTCTCACATCGCTTGCGTGTTTTGTCTATATCAAGCTGTCCTTAAAGAGCTATCACCAATATCTCTGCGTGCGTTTTTCTCATCTTTAACTTAACTTTTCTTTCCTTGGCCCACGTTTCATTGTTACATTCTGACTATCCTCATTTTCCCCACAAACCGCGATGTTTTCCAAAGCGCCATTGCACTCTGTCAACACGCTGTTGTTGTAGGTATTGGGAATATTCACTGGTTGGTCATTCCCCAGCAATCGGTGTCGATTCTGAGAAAGTAGTTATTGTGTTTGGATTATGTCTCTATCTAATGCGGTGCATTTTCTACTAACTCCAGCGGGGCAGCGCTGGGGAAATGTTTTGACTGGCGTCATTTTGACAGGGTCGTCCGTCATCTGCTCCATAGATTGATAACACACAGCGAAAAGACAAACACAATCACGCGGAAAGGAATTTTGGTGCGAAGTAAAATTGACTATGAAAAATTTGCTTCACTTAAAAGAATGTATTCTGCCAACGTGATTCCAAAATATCCTGAACTCTGAACTTCAGATTATTAAAACAAGGACTAATGGTGCGTACTGTATTATTACACTATGTTAGACACCATGAGTATTGAGTTTGCCCTGGTGATCGTTATTTATGTAACAGTCAAATAGCCGATGATATATTGGCAATTCATTGTAAAGAGACCTTTTCGAGTTCCTGCGGTTTATTTCGCATTCTTTTTATATTATAGAATAATACAGGGTGTCACAAGCAAGTTTGCGATGCATAATCCAGAAAATACCATTGTCTATATTGAAGCAAAGTGAAGCTTGGTAAACACTCTCCCAACCAGGACTCTGTAATGTGGCATCGTCATGTTCATTACAGTGAGTATGATTATTTAAATTAATAGAATAAACGGAATAGACGGAACCCAAAGGAAATAGTACGATTCCTATGCAATATTTATTTGGTGGCTACCACTATTTATATTACTTGCGATTGGTTTGGATATCGATTGCAATACTATTATTCATGTATAGATAGACAATGGTAATATGTGCAATACTGCAGTACATACAGTATAGATGTAGGGAGAGTGTCGAGATTTTTATTCACCTGGGACAGACTAATCACACAACTAATATTCCAGCAATTCATAAATAAAGGAAAGGGCATTCATCAAATAGTTTTATCTGTGTTACTCTGGAAGATCCCTGTCAATCTGCTGCCCATAACGTTCACTTTTGTCACTTTCACAAATCCGATTTCAATTAAAGAAAATAAAAGAACAATATGATAAGGGGGGAAATAAAACCTGTTTTCACCGGGGACTTTTTGAACTTGGGAGGCAAAGAGCAATAAAGGAGCTTACTAGCAGTCTGATTAAGAGGAGTCCTCTGGGGAGAAATTGCAAAGTCTTACATGTCCGTCTGTTTGTCAAAGTGTCCAACAGCAGCCAGGTCAGTTTGCTAATGCATTCTGTCGATTATAGCAAGAACAAAAATGTAAATTTATTTAAGCATCGCCTATTTGCTGCAATGCATCGTATTCCTCGCATTTAGCAACGCGCTGACATTTACTTGATGGATGGTTTAACCGA
The DNA here is from genome assembly GCF_902713615.1 of Scyliorhinus canicula. Lineage (NCBI taxonomy): Eukaryota > Metazoa > Chordata > Chondrichthyes > Carcharhiniformes > Scyliorhinidae > Scyliorhinus > Scyliorhinus canicula. The sequence continues at coordinate 102,532,320 of NC_052153.1, forward strand.
TCTGATAAATTAACGTGAAATTAATATTCACATTATATTTCGTTTATTGTGCCTGGTTGTTTTCTGTAAATCGGCGTGCAAAAAAAGGAATGAAAATCCAGCATCATGCCGTCATTAATTGCTTGTATTATGATTTCGGCTAAGTGATAAGTCGAAAATAGGCATTCCGGAATTTCAAAATAATCACAGCCCTAAGTATTCCCTATAAAGCGATAATATGATTAGATGTGCAAACGCTTATGTATGCGTGTGCGTATACACAAATCTGGACCAGCAATCGATGTGGATATTCCAAGCAAATGTGTTGGACTGAAATAAGGCTCAGTGTATTAAATGCAGAGAGCACACTCATGTTTTTCTTCATTGATTAATGACTTCTAAAATAAAACATGCGGGAATGGGAGCTGCGATCGATAAATTAACTACTGAAATTCATCATTTTCTCGCGTAAAATATCCAAAGCAAGTCACAATTTTTTGACGTGTCCCACAAGGTAGAAGCGAGACAGGGTTCGATCTGCATTGCTGGTTATTAGGAAATCTGATTCCATTTGACACCCAATTAAAAGTTTGCATTGCTTGTTAATTAATTCTCTTGATCGGGCAAGACAAATAGACGGTTCATTTTGACAGGAGTCCGATAAAGAATTCAACAGCTTTTCTTAGCCTGGGTGTCTCCTGATTATAGTTTTAAGGTCACGGCTTCATGGGTTTATAATTCATTAATCCAGACATTTATTCAGGAGGGATTAATGAAGATCGCACTCCCTTGCATCATCTGTACTTATTTTGGGTGCAGGAAGGGAAGAGAAAGTATAACAGATTGTAAACTTGCCAGTCAATAGTTCGGGACCATAATTACTGCCCGCATATAATTCTAATGAGTATATTGTAACGATCCACTCTAAAAGGCGACGGATTTGTAAACAATTATATACCACCAACATCCCGCTCTTCATTATCATTAACCCTGAGCTTTGAAAAATAACATATGGATCTTTGACATTTATATTCACGGTTTGAATCAACACTTTCCACTAGCTTTCGCACCCAGAAGTAAGATGGGCCGGCGGGGGGGGGGGGGGGGGGTAAGGTTGAAATTACACTTTACATTACCTTGCATCAATAATGCTCGGCGATGGGCCAACGCAGGCGTTCAGCAATAAATTCTCCAACAGTTCCTGCATTTCCACTTTAATGAACATGAAGTTGCTTCAGTGCAATTATTGACAGCAGTTGATTTGGAATAATGTCGGGGCGGCTACTGGTGTCACCGTCTATCCACTGCAGTTTTTCTATGTAAAAGCGAGTTTCCCATCATCATTCGGAAACATTAGTGCATTCATCATGCCAGACGTTTGAAACTTTTGCCACTCTCTCTCTCCCCTGTTAATGGGAAATTCAACACCGGCTGGAAACACTCGGAAGAACTGCGCGCGATAGGCGATCAAAATTTATGAGAGAAATGTAAGGTGGAAAAATTTAAATACCAAAATGGCCAATGAAAGCAAAGTAAAAATCTTTCAGTAAACGTATAACAGACTAATATCCAGGCGAATATTTAGGATACTATATTGACAGTAAAGTAGCGAGAATATCGGTTCCATCCTCTGTGTTATTTGGAGCACTGTGTAAAAATGATCAGAAAGAGCAATGCTTAAAACTAGGTTCAGAATGAACATGTCTACTGTACGGTTTGAGATGTTACAATCAGCGATGTTCCAAAACATTATAGACCTGTGTCTCCTCCATACTTGGTATCAAAATGTTACATTTGTAACTTCTCCATCATGCAGGTCTTTGCAGTTGCATTCAGAATGAATGTAAAAATGCTGCAAAACTCCAGTGTCACTGAATGATGTGTTACAGTAAGAACACGATCAATAGCAACATTGGAGTAATTCGTCACCATTGAATGTATCAGCTTTTCACGCACAGCAATATCAACTCCAGATGGAATCATAATTATCGGCTGTGACTCCCTCGGTGTTAGCTTTGACTTTAATTTCACGCTATTTATTACAAATCTGGAAACTCCTATTCTAACGGAATGGATGTGCAGAGAAAAACACGGGGGCAACAAATAAATTTAGTGGATTACACAGTGCAGCAAGAAAATCGAATCACAGATATTTAGCAGAACTATTGGCGAACTTCCTCCTTCGCAAGCTGTTGGAAGTGACTCTGGAGTTGTCTATAAACTCCGGGATGTTCACTGGTAATAACTGAACAAACCCAAGGGGGCGCAGCTCCTCACATTTCCCCATCCTGAACCATTGGCTATCTGTAAGGAACAGCCGCAGGCGCCCTCTTCTCTCTCTCTCTCCATTTGTCCGCTTCGTACTTCATAAACCACAAGCAAATGTTACCGCGACCCGTCCTGATCAACTTGTCTGTGATTTGATCGGTTGGAAACCATTTGAGTGCTCATCTGTTTTGGTTTGCATGTACCTGTGGCTGACTTGGCGTCTCTAGAGTCATATAGTTTGCTGATACCGACTGGGTTTGTAGACTAAAGTATTCCTATGTGAAGTTTGTTGCTTTAACTGAGGTGGTACGGCTGCTGTTTCAATTGCATCCTTCTCGACAGGGTCAGTAGAAGCGTTAATTGGCAGCACACGCACACTGTTGCCTGAGAACTACAGCCTGGCCTTCACTCCCAGCCAGGTTAGATTGTCCATTAGGTCCTTTCGCTTAGAGTCTCGCGTGGAATATCAGCATTAAAAAGGTATTAAGTGAATATTAAAGTTGATGTTGCCCATAGTGCATTTGGTTTCTCCATTCACATCATTGTCCATTAAGGTATTGTTTTTGACAAGCTAAAGGGCCCATTCTCGGCTCAAGTAAGTTGGATCATTTAGCTGTTCAGTCCCTTCTTGTTTGTGTCTCTCGGTGTGTTAAACTTTCATCTAAATGAATTAAACTGGCAAACAGATGGAGTGCAGAATCAGCCACAGAACAAATTTACAAATCCAGATTATTACTTGGAACTCCTTGGGCCAAATCCTTTCTATCACTTTAAGTAAACACAAAGTGGAGAAGTGGAATGGATTGTATAAATGTCCACAAGCCCATTAAACTAGATAACCGCTGGCTAGCAATACACGAGACACACTGACCAGAGCAATCGTGGGGAAATCTTCCATCCTCTCCTCAACAAAACGACAAACCATATCTAGCTACTTGGCCAGTACTTATAGCTCTTTAGAAATGTGATGTTCTTCTTTCCATTGAAATACATTTGACAAATGTAACGAGAGCCTATCAGTAAATTCTCTTGTAGTGCTTATTAAATTCGACGCAAATATGTTGGTTTTTTTTCTCCATAAGTCATAAATCCTTCATGAAAGTTTAATTCTTTAAATAATCTGAACATCAAGAAATCTTATGACTCTACATTCAGAGGAGGTGGTGGCTGTAATCACAATCCTTCAGGGCTGAGGTTTATTATGGACGTGTTAAAGGTTTTAGGGAAGCTATTCATATTATTGGCGGTAGCCTGGTCACAGACACAGAACGTGGGAGTTCACAGTGAATGAACTGGTTGCTGCTGTGTCAGGTGGTGACACCTGAAGTTTTAAAGGCAGACAGCGTGTCAGGATGTTTGATATTAAACATGCCACTCTAACGTGGTGATGCTACAGCACCGATCTGTGGGAATGATCAACATTACAAAGCTGCCATGGCGGGATGGAAAGTCAGAGTGCAATAGCTGCAGGGCATTTACGGGAAAGATTTTAGTTCTCAGATTCCAGCAAGGGTGTGATCACCATTCAGCACTTCATGAATATCTACAGTATCCGAACAGATTGCTTTGATATTGTTTTTAGTTAATCTAAATGCAATTTAAGTTTTGATTAGGTGTGAGATATTTGGGAAAGATCGATTGACTTACTTCACACGTTTTGTTCTGGATATGAACTGGACAAACAGCCATCTAAAAATCTGTTAACTATATCTTAATGACCTGTCTTAGCCTAAACACGGTGCTTTGTGGAGGGTAGTGAGGAGGGCACGGTATGACATAGACCCCACATGTGAATAGCTTCTGTAACTCTGCGGGAACGTGCTCATCCCAACTTCCTTCTCATTTTTTCTCAGGCCTGCAGTTCACCTATGTCCCGCTCTGAAAATCAAGATAGGCAATGTAGCAGCGAAGTGTTCACTTTCCAGAAGCAACTAACCCGGTTTAAAAGCGAGATGACCACGGTGTGATGGCGACCTGTTTCAAAATAAAGAAATGTGTGATTTGCGATGATGTAAATCACAGTAACATCAGTAATGGTCAGGACTGCGCACTTCCAAACCCGGGAAGGTCCGCCGCTACCGCAACTTGCTGTTCAGACTGAGCGGCCGCGCCGACAAAAGGGAATTTCCTCATCCCGAGTGAGAATTTATCAAAACGATTCTTCGAGGAATGAATGTGTGGTAAGTATAGTCGTGTCCTGGCAGATAATCTGTCCCGCTCAAATTCCTGAAATGACAATTTGAATAGACTCTTTGGGAAAACATCGAATTAGTGTCCTTTATCACAGGAGCAGAATGACTGTGAATTGAATTTTCAGACACGAATCTGTCCCGCAAATTTAAGGCACCATTGTGATCAGTGCGGATGATCGTTTCGATTCTGGCATTGCCCCAGTCCTGGGCGCGTTCCTCGATTCAAGTTTTCGTTCCGCATTGCCAACTAGGCTGAAGTTAAAACAGCATTGGGGGTATTAAATACCATTGGTATTTTCATTCATCGGGAAAATAGGATTCATTTAGTTGTATTGAGAGACTGCAATTGAAATTAAAGAACAAAGTGGTTTGATGCCTTAGAAAATAGGCTGGCTTGTATGATAAACCCGGAAGAGGGAAGAAGGATGGTCGACACGAAGTGTTCATGGTCATGGGAAGAGTTGGAGCAGTTTGCTTTCAAAATCCTGGATACAGAGAGGAAGGGCAGCGCCCGGGTTCGGGGGTTGAGTGCTTAGGTTAAATTGAAGAGAAAGGTTGAGAATTGCTGTGGGCCTGTTTGGTTCACTTCACAGATGACTGGGAGTGCCGATTGAATCCAAACTCCCCTTTGTCATAATATGCCCACATTGAGAAAGGTGAATAAATCAGCCTCAAATCCAATAGTCTCGCTTCAATTTTATTTAAAGTGATGGAATCTGGAGCAAGCCTGTTCAATGATACAGTACTACAATAATAGGAGTCAGCATGAGATCAGAAAGAGACGAGCTCAGCTAACTAATCTTTTGGACTTAGTTCAGCAAAAGACAGCCCAGAAGGACATTGGAGCAAATCCCTAAGACTTGGATTGTAGCATGAATGCAGCTCACCATCATCGTCTCTTTTTAAATTTTTCCAATTAAGGGGCAATTTAGCATGGACAACTCTGCACATCTTTAGGCTGTAGGGGTGAGGCCCACGCAGTCACAGAGAGACTGTGTAAATGTCACACGGACAGTGACCCGGGGCCAGGATCAAACCTGGGTACTTGGCGCTATGAGGCAGCAGTGCTAACCACTGGGCCACCCACCATCACCTTCTCCAGGGAAATTAAGAATGGGCATTAAATGCTGGCCTAGAAAGTGATTCCCACATCCCATGAATGAATAATAATTAAAACTTCCAAAAGGGTTGTGATAACATTTCACACACAAAAAACATGAGTTGTAGCAAACATTCTGAGAATTCAGTGCAAAACTTTGGAATCCGGAAGAAATTGGCTGTCATAGAATTGTTACATTGGAGAAGGAGGCCATTCAGCCCATTTGTGTCTGTACCAGCTCTCTAAAGGAACATCATGACTTAGTGCCATTTCCCCACCATTTTTCCCATATCCCTGCACATTGTTTCTATTCAAATAATTATCTAAAGCCCTCTTGAATGCCTCAATGAAACCTGCCTCCACCACACATCCAGGCAGTTCATTCCCGTCCCAATGCACTCGTTGTGTGAAAAAGTTTTTTCTCACATCACATTTGCTTCTTTTGCAAATCACTTTAAATCTGTGCCCGCTCGTTCTTGATCCTTTACGAGTGGGAACAGTTTCTTCCTGTCTACTCTGTCCAGACCCCTCATAATTTTGAATACCTCTATCAAATCTCCTCTTAGACTTCTCCTCTCCAAGGAGAACAGTCCCCACATCTCCATTCTATCCTCATAACTGAAGCTTCTCATCCTTGGAATCATTCTTGTCTTTTGCACTCTCTCCAATGTGTTCACATCCTTCCTACAGTGTGATGCCCAGAACTGTACACAATATTCTAGCTGAGGTCTAACAAGTGTCTTGTATAAATTCAGCATATCAATGCTCTTGTACTTTACCCCCTATTAATAACGCCTAGAGTGCTATATGCTTTATTAATTGCTCCCGCCACCTATTTTGCCACTTATAATGAACTATGCACACATACACCCGGGTCTCTGCTCCTGAATCCCCTTAAGAATTTTGCCCCTTATTTTATATTTTCTCTCCATGTTCTTCCTATCAAAATACATCACCTCACACTTCTCCGCTTTGAACTTCATGTGCCATCTATCTTCCCACTCCACCAACCTGTCTACAGCCCTTTGAAGTTCCTCACAGTTCACAATACTCCCACGTTTACTGTCATCTGCAAACTTTGAAATTGTCCCATGCACAACAAGTTCAAGATCATTAATATATATCAGGAAAAGCAAATGTCTCAGTACCGACCCCTGGGTAAAACCACTATAAATCTCCCTCAAACCTGAAAAGTATCCATTGACCATTACTCTCTGCTTCCTATTATTCAGCCAAATTTGTATCAACTTTTCTATTGCACCTGTGGTCATCATGAGCTATAACTTTTCTCAGAAGATTGTTGTGTGGTACTGTATCAAATGTCTTTTGATAGTCCATGTAAACCGCATCTACAGTATTACCCTCATCAACCCTTTTTGCTCTCGCTTCAAAAAAACTCCTGCAAGTACGTTAAACTGGATTTCCCCTTTAGAAATCCATGCTGGCTCTTTGTAATCAACCCAGATTGTTCTAATGATTATGAATTTTACCAAAATAATTGTTTCTAGAAGCTTGCCCATCACTGACGCTAAACTGACTGGTCTGTAGTTGCTAGGGTTATCATTACACAGTGTACTTGTTAGAAATATGGAATGGGGAGATGCTCGGGGAGTCCTGATTGTAGCTTCTTAGTTTGGTGTTTCTAGTCCTTCAGTTTGATATATTGTATTCATGCTCCAAATGCGGTCTCTTATACTTTGGCGGGACTAAACGCATACTGGTTGACTCTTTTGAGGAACATCTTCATTCAGTCTACAAGCATGGCCCCAAACTTCTTCTCACATTCCATTTCAACACACCATTTTGCTGTTATGCCGACATGTCTGTCCTTGGATTGCAGCAATGTTCCAGTGAAGTCCAACACAAACTGAAGGAACACCTTGTCTTCCGATTAGGCACATTACAACCTTCTGGTCTCAACAACTTTAGCCTGTGAACTCTCTCCTCCATTTGACTCATTATTTTTTCTTTGCCCCTAGGCAACCGCACCCTCCCCCCGCAAAACAGGGCCATTTGTCACTTGTTCTTTAGTTTTGCTTTCACCGAGCATTGAACCTTGTTCTGCTGGTAACACACTCAGCTATCTTACCTTTATGCCACTGTCAGCATTTTTAAAAATCTATAATGCCACTATTGACACCCACGTTGTCTTGTATCTATGACATGATTGTCAATCTCTACTTAGCTCTCACGTATCCCAGACTTTATTTTCTGCTCCACCTTCTCTAACCGCTCTTCAATTAGGTAACCCATCACATTTCTACCACTCTTCATCTCTGAAGAGGAGTCAAACAAATTTGAAATGTTAACTCTGTTTTTTTCTCCACAGGTGCTGCCAGACCTGCTGCGTTTATCCAGCATTTACTGTTTTTATTTCAGATTTCCAACACCTGCAGTATTTTGCTTTTATCTCAAGGTCTGGTGTTCAGCCCAGTACTGTGACTTGGACTCAGAAGCCCAATGCTCATTGGGAAAATTAGCAAATTATACAAAACCAGCGAGGCCAATAGATTCAAAAGGCGAAGCTCAACATTTTTACAATTATTTGGGACAAATATATAAATGGGCTGAACAATGACAGACAAAATTTAATGCACATGAGTGTAAACAATTCCCACATAGGAAGGAAAAATGGGTCACATATACGTTTTCCTTAAGGGCATTGAAACATTTAAGAATGGAGTGAATGAAACTTGGAAGAATGGGGAAACATGACTATAAAATGTACAACCAATACAAAACAGCAAGGAACAAAGTCAAGATAATGCTCAACTATATACCAAGAAAAGGCAGGTAACTTTGTGAGCTTGTTAGTGTGCCAGTCAGGTCCTGCTCAGTGTTTCTTGTCAACCTCCCCCCACCCTCTAAAATGGAAAATCTCAGGTGCTGGAGGAAAAGGAGAGTTGTAAACTCGATTATTTAGATTAAGAATCAGTGTTTTAAAAAAAAGGAAAATTTGGGGGCAAAATTCTGAGCAGGGTTTCCCTGTTTCTTCATCGCCACTTTTCTGGAATAAATGTTGAAAACCTAAAACATGTGGTGCTTCTGTCATTTGTCCAGGGAACCTTTGCTACTTTTATGGCAGATGAGCAGATAATTACCTGAGAATTTTTAAACTAGAAAGTGGGCTAATGCATCTAAAGAGATCTATAGAGATATACAAAGTAGTTAAAGAAGAAAAAGATAAATTAGGAATATTATTTTATATTAAATTATTAGAATAGGACAAGAAGATGCAGCTAAAAGAGTCAACAGGATTTTAAAAATATATATTTTATTTCTCCTCATTTTCAACATTTTCATCAAATAAACAACAAAAGAAAACAAACAAAAACAAATTACCAATCCCCCAAACCACCATCCCATTAGTATATAGACCAAAACATCACCGGGCGCGATTCTCCGCAAATGCGGAGAGTCGTGAAGGCTGCCGTGAAACTGGCTGTGTTTCACGGCAGCCTACGCACCCCTTCCTGGGACCCGATTCTGCTCCCCGGTCGGGGCTAGCAGCGGGGCCCCGTGAACCACGGCATCGCAGGCTTAGCGAACTTCGCCAAGCCCGCGCGCCAAGGGTAACGCCGGCTGATGCGCACGATGACGTCAGCCACGCATGCGTGGATTGGACGGCTCCAACCTGCGCATGTGCGGATGACGTCATCGCGCATATGCATGAAACCCGCGCATGTGCGGGCCGTCATGCCCCTCAGCCGCCCCACGGACTGATCCAGCGGGGCGGTGGAGGAACAAAGAGTGCGCGGGGTTCGGACCTGCTGCCCGCGATCGGTGCCCACCGATCGCGGGCCCATGCCACCGACCACGGCCGTGCCAATCGGTGCCATGGTTCTCCAGAATGGCACTTTACGGCCGTTTTCGCGAACGGTGAGAGCAGGTGTGTTTGCGTTCATGAAAACGGCCGTAAAGGCCTGGGAACTCGGCCCATCGGATAGGGGAGAATCGCTGCTCGCCGTAAAAAAATGGCAAGCAGCGATTTGTGTTGTGGGGCGGCCGTGGGGGGGGGGGGAGAATAGCAGGAGGTCGGGAAAAATGTCGGGAAGGCCCTCCCGCTATTCTCCGACCCGTCGTGGGGGGCGGAGAATCGCGCCCGCACGCACATTCCAAGTAAGAATGAAAGAAAATTAATAATCAGTGAACAGTGTACTCATTATCAACAATAACCCCACCCCCCCCCCCCCCCCCCCCCCCCCCCCCCCAATGTTCGATGGCTACCTATTCTCAAAATGCAGAATAAACAATCCCCATGCATTGTAGAAACCAAGCCGAGGCACAGGGCGGAGAAGCTGACCTCCACCCCAACCGGACCTGCCTCTGGGCAACCAGCGAGGTGAAGGCTAAAACATCTGCCCCCACCCCTAGCCTGCAGCCCTAGCCGGTCCTACACCCCAAAAATGGCCTCTCGGGCGCTAGCTCCGAGATGACACTGGAAACCTCCCTCCAAAACTTCTCCAGCTTCAGACAGGACCAAAACATGTGAACATGATTTGCAGGGCTCCTCCCACATTGTTCACATACGTCTTCCACTCCCTCAAAGAGTCAGCTCATCCTCGCCCTCGTGAGGTGCGCCCAATAGCTTAAAGTGCGGTCTCAACTGACTACAAATCTTCAGCATTGCCACCACCACCAGTCTCCCAGGGTATTTACCTGGGGCCATCGGGAGTGACGCTGTTGCCAATGCCCTCAACCCTGATGCCCTGGACAGACCCTCCTCCATTATAACCCACTGGGACTACCCCCTCCAACCCAACTCCTCACCTTTTCAGCATGCATTGCCCAATCGTAATATAATAAATTCAGGAGACCCATCCCCCCTGCCTCCCGCCCTCTCTACAGAACCACCTTCTGAACCCTGGCGACCTTGTCCCCACACCCCACCCCATCCCAAAATAAACAAGGTGATCAGCCTATCTTAACTTCTTTATAAAAAAGCCTTCGACAAAAAGACCATCAGGCACTGAAATAAAAATAAAAATTGCGGCAGCACATTCAGTTTAATCGGCTGCACCCAACCTGCCAGTGACAGAAGGAGGCTATCCCAACTGTCACATCTGCTTTCACCCGCCCCACCAAGCTGGTACAATTGTACCAACTGAGTCCACCCTCCCTCCACCCACCCCCAGTCCTACGCAACCTGCACCCCCAAATACCTGATGTTGCCGCCCTGTGGAATGGCAGCTCTGCCATTCCTGCCCCCAATCCCAGCTGGGGCACCACAAAGTATTCACTCTTTCCAGGTTTAATTTATACCCTGAAAAAGACCCAAAAGTTCAGAGAAGCTCCATTATATTCCCCATTGACGCCCTCAGCTCTGATATATACAGCACAATTAATCGTCTGCGTACAGAGACACCCTATGTTCTATGTTCCACTCCTTCCCCTTACTATTCCATTCCACAATAGCCGTACCCACTCCGTGAATCTCAGCCCGCTCACAAACCTCTCAAGAACCTCCATCAAATTCCCCCATTCTACTCGATCAAATGTCATTCCACGCCTGTGCAACCACCACCTCTGTCTCCTTTCCCTCAGCCATCGTCATCATTACATTTAATAACCTCCTAATATTTGAGAATAACTGCCTTCCTTTCACAAATTCTGGCTGGTCCTCCCCTATCGCCTTCAGGAGGCACCCCTCCAACATAGCCACCAGTACCTTCGCCAATATCTTTGCATCAATATTGAGTAGCGATATAGACCTGTACCAACATTCCATCGGGGCCTTATTGTTCTTTAACAAGGAGATTGAGGCCTGCCCCAACGTTTGTGGCAGCACCCCGTTCCCTATCGCCTCCTCAAACATCCCCACCATCTACGATGCCAATTTATCCTCACATTTCTTGTAATACTCCACCGGAAAGGGCAGCACGGTAGCACAATGGTCAGCACTGTTGCTTCACAGGCCAGTGTCCCAGGTTTGATTCCTGGCTTGGGTCACTGTCTGTGCGGAGTCTGCATGTTCTCCCTGTGTCTTCATTGGTTTCCTCCGGGTGCTCCGGTTTCCTCCCACAAGTCCTGAAAGACGTGCTGTTAGGTAATTTGAACATTCTGAATTCTCCTTCTGTGTACCCGAACAGACGCAAGAATGTGGCGACTAGGGGATTTCCACAGTAACTTCATTGTGGTGTTAATGGAAGCCTACTTTTGACAATAAAGATTACTTTTATTATCTGGCCCTACCACTTTTCCCAATTGAGGTACGGGAGTCTAAAAGTAGAGGGCGTGGTTTAAGGTGAGATGGAAGAGATACAGAAGGGTCCAGAGGGGCAATTGTTTTGCACAAGAGTGGTGAGAGTTTGGAACGAGCTGCCAGAGGCGGGTACAATTTTGTCTTTTAAAAAGCATTTAGATAGTTATGTGGGTAAGATGGGTTTAGAGGGATATGGGCCAAATGCGGGCAATTGGAACTAGCTTACTGGTAAAAGTTGGGTGGCATAAAAACTGGCCGGCATGGACAAATTGGGCCGAAGGGCCTGTTTCCATTGTGTAAACCTCTATGACTCTATGATTGCATCCTCCGAATTGCCTCATTTACCTCCTATTTCCCTACCGACCTCTCCAGTGTGGCCCTATCTTCCTCCTCCAACCTCGGGTACACAAATCCGTCCAGGAATCCCCACATCCTCAGACCCTCACAAGGTGGTCCTGACCTATACAAATTTTTGTAAAACTCCTTGAACATCTTATTAATCTGGTCCGGGGCCACTACTAATTTCCTCATCCTATCCCTCACCTGGACAATTTCCCTTGCTGCCACCTCCCTCCGAAGTTGGCTTGCCAACATGCTTCCTTCTCCCCATACTCATAAATCGCTCCCCTCGCCCGCCTCAGTTGGCGCACCGCCTTCCCCATGGACAACCAATCAAAACTAACCTGTAGCTCCCTCCTTCTGTCCAAAAGTGCTGGATCTGCATCTCCCATGTACCTCCTCTCCAACTCCAGCATCTCATCTATCAGCCTTTGATGCTCTTCCCTCTCCTCTTTATCCATCTTGGCCGTAAACTATATCATGTCCCCCATCATCCGCCGTCAGGGCCTCCCATATCACCGCCTGCAATACTTTCCTAGTGCAGGTAAAACCCACATACTCCTCAATGGGGCTAAAGGTAGACAAGTCTCCTGGCCCTGATGGAATGCATCCCAGAGTGCTAAAAGAGATGGCTAGGGAAATTGCAGATGCACTAGTGATAATTTACCGAAATTCACTAGACTCTGGGGTGGTCCCGGTGGATTGGAAATTAGCAAACGTGACGCCACTGTTTAAAAAAGGAGGTAGGCAGAAAGCAGGAAATTATAGGCCAGTGAGTTTAACTTCGGTAATAGGGAAGATGCTGGAATCTATCATCAAGGAAGAAATTGCGAGGCATCTGGATAGAAATTGTCCCATTGGGCAGACGCAGCATGGGTTCGTTAAAGGCAGGTCATGCCTAACTAATTTAGTGGAATTTTTTGAGGACATTACCAGTGCAGTAGATAACGGGGAGCCGATGGATGCGGTATATCTGGATTTCCAGAAAGCCTTTGACAAGGTGCCACACAAAAGGTTGCTGCATAAGATAAAGATGCAAGGCATTAAGGGTAAAATAGTAGCATAGATAGAGGATTGGTTAATTAATAGAAAGCAAAGAGTTGGGATAAATGGGTGTTTCTCTGGTTGGCAATCAGTAGCTAGTGGTGTCCCTCAGGGATCCGTGTTGGGCCCCACAATTGTTCACAATTTACATAGATGATTTGGAGTTTGGGGACCAAGGGCAATGTGTCCAAGTTTGCAGATGACACTAAGATGAGTGGTAAAGCGAAAAGTGCAGAGGATACTGGAAGTCTGCAGAGGGATTTGGATAGGTTAAGTGAATGGGCTCGGGTCTGGCAGATGGAATACAATGTTGACAAATGTGAGGTTATCCATTTTGGTAGGAATAACAGCAAACGGGATTATTATTTAAACGATAAAATATTAAAGCATGCCGCTGTTCAGAGAGACTTGGGTGTGCTAGTGCATGAGTCACAGAAGGTTGGTTTACAAGTGCAACAGGTGATTAAGAAGGCAAATGGAATTTTGTCCTTCATTGCTAGAGGGATGGAGTTTAAGACTAGGGAGGTTATGTTGCAATTGTATAAGGTGTTAGTGCGGCCACACCTGGAGTATTGTGTTCAGTTTTGGTCTCCTTACTTGAGAAAGGACGTACTGGCGCTGGAGGGTGTGCAGAGGAGATTCACTAGGTTAATCCCAGAGCTGAAGGGGTTGGATTATGAGGAGAGGTTGAGTAGACTGGGACTGTACTCGTTGGAATTTAGAAGGATGAGGGGGGATCTTATAGAAACATTTAAAATTATGAAGGGAATAGATAGGATAGATACGGGCAGGTTGTTTCCACCTGGCGGGTGACAGCAGAACTAGGGGGCATAGCCTCAAAATAAGGGGAAGTAGATTTAGGACTGAGTTTAGGAGGAACTTCTTCACCCAAAGGGTTGTGAATCTATGGAATTCCTTGCCCAGTGAAGCAGTTGAGGCTCCTTCATTACATGTTTTTAAGGTAAAGATAGATAGTTTTTTGAAGAATAAAGGGATTAAGGGTTATGGTGTTCGGGCCGGAAAGTGGAGCTGAGTCCACAAAAGATCAGCCATGATCTAATTGAATGGCGGAGCAGGCTCGAGGGGCCAGATGGCCTACTCCTGCTCCTAGTTCTTATGTTCTTATGTTCTTATGTTAATCACCCTCACTTCTCACAAAAACTTTGGTCCCCCAGCAACCTCATGACCATTTTCCATCCCGGTCTCTGCACTGTCCCCTTCTCTAAGACCATATCCACCCAATGCGGCGCGTGGTCTGAAATTGCGAGCGCTGAATACTCTGATCCCCTAACCTTAGACAACAGCACCTTCCCTACTACGATAAAAATCTATCCTCAAATAATTCTTGTGAACTGAAGAGAAAAACAAATACTCCCATTCCCTCGGGTGCAAGAACTTCCACGGGTCCACCGCTCCCTCATAAGCCCAGTCAGCGCCTTCGTCCCCACCCCACCCGCCGACTGGGCGAGCATGCTTGGCTGTGACCTATCCAACCTTGGCTCTTGCACCAAGTTCCAGTCCCCTCCCACTATTAGCTGGTGTGAATCCAAGTCCGGAATGGCCCCAAACACCTTCCTCACAAATCCTGCATCATCCCAGTTCCGGTCATACACACTTGCCAACACCACCGACCTCCCCTCCAATAGCCTTGTTACTATCACAATCTACCCCCCCTGGTCCGCCACCACCTTCTCCATCTGGAACCTCACTCTCTTGCCGACCAACACTGCTACCTCCTGCGCCCTACTGCCGAACCTGAAATGAAATACCTGGCTCACCCAGTCCTTCTTAAGCCTCACCTGTCCCCTGTAGCATAACCACATCAGCCTTTAAGCTTTTTAGGTGCGCAAACACCCTCAACATCTTCACTGCCCACCCCCAAACCCCTCATGTTCCATCTAACTAACCTGACCGGGGGGTCACGCATCCCCCCCCTATCCGCCATCATCATAACTCTGGCTCCCGACCACTGGACTTAGCCCACCCTGTTTGATTGTTGCCATCAAACCCCTCCCCCTTTACAGAATCTCCCCATCCACTCAAAAACACCTCACCCAGATTCAGTCCACACCACCCACCCCCCCCCTCCCCCCCCCCCCCCCCCCACCCCTCCTTTTCACACCTCCTAGGCCATCAAAAGCTGTTGAACCAGGTCCAATGGCCAGAGCCGCTCCCCCCACCACACCTCCGTTCACTAGCCGACTTGAGCCAACTAGTATGGAGGCCCTGCCCGACCCCACGCCCCTCCAATCCCCTCTGCCCCACCAGGTCTCAGGAGAAGTAAGAAATCCCCTTCAAACAAACAAACCCAGTGCAAACACACAAACCCCAGAAAAGCATTGTTACAAAATATCTCCACTCTTACCTTACCCAAATAGCCAACTTTACCCCACTTAACACATATAACAACATGAAATAAAAATGGAACTATATACAATCTTCCATCCCCTCTATCCTCAGTCCAAGACCCGTCCTCAGTCCCATTTCTCACTTCTGCCCCCTTCCTTCTGTCTTCACAAATGCCTCCGCCGCTTCCAGCGTCTGAAAATAAAAATCTTTGGAGTTGTAGATCACTCTCAACTTCTCTGGGTACACTACGCCAAACTGCACACCATCATTTTAGAGAGCTGTCTTCACTCAGCCAAAGGCCGCCCTCTCCTTGCCAACTCCACAGTCAAGTCCTAGTAAATACGTATACCAGATCCAGCCCACTGCACCGCCTACTTCTGCTTCACCCAACTGAGTACCTTCTCCTTCACATGGTACCTGTGGAAACAAATAATCACCGCTCTTGGCTGCTCATTCGCCTTTGGTTTGGGCCTCAAAACCGATGAGTCTGATCCAGCTCGAACTGGAAGGAATCTTCCACTCCCCCAATAGCTCCTCCAACATCTTGTCAATGTGCTCAGTCAGCCTCGGGTCCTCCAACCCTTCGGGCAGATCCACAATCCTCAAGTTTTGCTGCCTAGATCTGTTTTCCAGGTCCTACAACTTGGCTTGCAGACCTTTAATGACCTGGATCCCCTCTACAGCTCCTCACCCATTGAGCTGAGCTGATCGCTGTATTGCGACAAGGTCTTCTCCACTCCCTTCATTTTCTCACCCTGATCCCGCACCTCAGCTGAAGTCCTCTACACAGCTGCCTTCACCGGAGCAATCAGCTCCTCCACCTTCAGCGCCACCATTATCGCCTTCCTCATCACCTCCATGTGCTTTGCAAACTGTTTCTCAAGTTCCAAAGTCATCACCTCGGTCATCTTTTCTGCTGTTAGCAATGCTGCCGCACCCAGCGACCCAGCCTCCGCCATCTTTCCAGTTGCCGAGCTGACCCTTTCACTCAACGGCAAACATTCACTCGCTCCCTTCTTCACGACGGCTTTCTTTTTCGGCACTCCCCTCCTTCCTTATGTCTTCCTGCACTTGTTTGTCAAAAAGTTGTCCTTGGGACCGGGCATTAAATTCTAAAAAATCAAGCCTCGAGGCATCCAACATGCGACTTCTTCCCATATGCCGCCACAAGAAGTCCATTAGCTAAGAAAATTAAGCCTCATGTCTGAAAGTTCTTTTCACACATTGATTGGAAAATTGTTTGGATGTGGAGGCAAAGCAAAGCTGTGGTGTTTATTTGAATTGAAGGATCCCAAACTGAAGTAAATGGCTGAGTGATGGCAGGAAGTGGGACTTCTCCACAATGTGCCTGCTGCGGTCACAGTGTCCCTGTTCTCTTTGTGTTTCTGTTCGCTATGTGTTCCTGTTCGCTATGTGTTCCTGTTCGCTATGTGTTCCTGTTCTCTTTGTGTTCCTGTTCGCTATGTGTTCCTGTTCTCTTTGTGTTCCTGTTCGCTATGTGTTCCTGTTCTCTTTGTGTTCCTGTTCTCTTTGTGTTCCTGTTCGCTATGTGTTCCTGTTCTCTTTGTGTTCCTGTTCGCTATGTGTTCCTGTTCGCTATGTGTTCCTGTTCTCTTTGTGTTCCTGTTCGCTATGTGTTCCTGTTCGCTATGTGTTCCTGTTCTCTTTGTGTTCCTGTTCGCTATGTGTTCTTGTTCTCACTGGGTCCTGGTCCCTTCGGGTTCCTATTCTTTTTGGGTTACTGGTGCCTCTATGTTCTTGTTCCTTCTGTGTTCTTGTTCTTACTATGCTTCTGTTCTCTTTGTGTCTCTGTTCTCTCCGTGTACCTGTTCCCTCTGTGTTCCTGTTCCCTCCAAGTTCCTGTTCTTTCTGTGTTCCTGTTCTCTCCGGTTTCCTGTTCTCTCCGGTTTCCTGTTCTCTCTGTGTTCCTGTTCTCTCCGGTTTCCTGTTCTCTCCATGTTCCCGTTCTTTCTGTGTTCCTGTTCTCTCTGGGTTCCTGTTCTCTCTGTGTTCCTGTTCTCTCCGGTTTCCTGTTCTCTCTGTAGGTTTCTGTTCTCTCTGTGTTCCTGTTCTCTCCGGTTCCCTGTTCTCTCTGTAGGTTTCTGTTCTCTCTGTGTTCCTGTTCTCTCTGGGTTCCTGTTCTCTCTGTGTTCCTGTTCTCTCTGTGTTCCTGGTCTCTCCAGTTTCCTGTTCTCTCCGTGTTCCCGTTCTTTCTGTGTTCCTGTTCTCTCTGTGTTCCTGTTCTCTCCGGTTTCCTGTTCTCTCTGGTTTCCTGTTCCCTCCGTGTTCCTGTCTCTTCGTGTTCCTGTTCTCTCCGGTTTCCTGTTCTCTCCATGTTTCTGTTCTCTCTGTGTTCCTGCTCTCTTCATGTTCCTCTTCTCACAGGGCTCATGTTCACCCTGGATTCTTGTTCTCTCTTTGTTCTTGCTCCCTCTGGGCTCCTGTTCTCACTGTGTTCCTGTTCACTCCGTGTTCCTGTTCTTTCTGTGCTCCTGTTCTCCCTGTTCAACTATTCAGGGTCTCACTTTTTGCTGTGCACCTGTTCTCACTGGGTTGCTGTTTTCTCTGCGTTCCTGTTCTTTCTGTGCTCCTGTTCTCCCTGTCTTTCTGTTCTCTCCGTCTTTCTGTTTACTGCGTGTTCCTGTTCTCTGCAGTATTCTGTTCACTGCATGTTCCTGTTAATATCTGTGTTCCTGTACTCTCTCTGTTCCTGTTCTGTCCGTGTTCCTGTACTCTCTGCGTTCCTGTTCTTTCTGGGCTCCTGCTCTCTCTGTCTTTCTGTTTACTGTATGTTCCTGTTCTCCGCAGTATTCTGTTTACTGTGTGTTCCTGTTATCTCTGTGTTCCTGTGCTCTCTGTGTTCCTGTTCTGTCCGTGTTCCTGTTCGTGCTGTGCTCCTGTTCTCGCTGGGCTCCTGTTCTCTCTCCGTTGCTGTTCTTTCTGGGTTCCTGTTCATTCTGTGTTCCTGTTTTCTCTCTCTTTCTGTTCTCTCTGTCTTTCTGTTCACTGTGTGTTCCTGTTCTCCGCAGTATTCTGTTTACTGTGTGTTCCTGTTATCTCTGTGTTCCTGTTCTGTCCGTGTTCCTGTTCGTGCTGTGCTCCTGTTCTCGCTGGGCTCCTGTTCTCTCTCCGTTGCTGTTCTTTCTGGGTTCCTGTTCATTCTGTGTTCCTGTTTTCTTTCTCTTTCTGTTCTCTCTGTCTTTCTGTTCACTGTGTGTTCCTGTTCTCCACAGTGTTCTGTTCACTGTATGTTCCTGTTCTCCAGTGTTCTGTTCACTGTCTGTTCCTGTTCTCTCTGGGTTTGTGTTCTCACTGGGTTCCTCTTCTCACTGTGTTCGTGTTCTCACTGGAATCCTGTTCACACTGGGTTCCTGTTGTCTCTGTGTTCCTGTTCTCTCTGTGTTCCTGTTCTCTCTGTGCTCCTGTTCTCTCTGTGTTCCTGTTCTCTCTGGGTCCCTGTTCCCGCTGGGTTCCTGTTCTCTCTGTGTTCCTGTTCTCTCTGTGTTCCTGTTGTGTCTGGATTACTGTTCTCTCTGTGTTCCTGTTCTGTCTGGCTTTTAGTTCACTCTGTGTTTCTGTTCTCTCTGAGGTTCTGTTCTCTCTTGATCCCTTTTCACACTGGGTTCCTGTTTCCTCTGGGTTCCCGTTCTCACTGAGGTCCTATTCTCGCTGTGTTCCTGTTGTCTCTGTGTTCCTGTTCTCTCTGTGTTCCTGTTCTCTCTGTGTTCCTGTTCTCTCTGGGTTCCTGTTCTCTCTGGGCTCCTGTTCTCTCTGGGTTCCTGTTCTCTCTGGGTCCCTGTTCCCACTGGGTTCCTGTTCTCTCTGGGTCCCTGTTCCCACTGGGTTCCTGTTCTCTCTGTGTTCCTGTTCTCTCTGGGTTCCTGTTCTCTCTGGACTCCTGTTCTCTCTGGGTTCCTGTTCTCTCTGGGTCCCTGTTCCCACTGGGTTCCTGTTCTCCCTGTGTTCCTGTTCTCTCTGGACTCCTGTTCAGAGGAGTAGATAACGGGGAGCCGATGGATGTGGTATATCTGGATTTCCAGAAAGCCTTTGACAAGGTGCCACACAAAAGGTTGCTGCATAAGATAAAGATGCATGGCATTAAGGGTAAAGTAGTAGCATGGATAGAGGATTGGTTAATTAATAGAAAGCAAAGAGTTGGGATAAATGAGTGTTTCTCTGGTTGGCAATCAGTAGCTAGTGGTGTCCCTCAGGGATCCGTGTTGGGCCCACAATTGTTCACAATTTACATAGATGATTTGGAGTTGGGGACCAAGGGCAATGTGTCCAAGTTTGCAGATGACACTAAGATGAGTGGTAAAGGCTAGGGTCTGGCAGATGGAATACAATGTTGACAAATGTGAGGTTATCCATTTTGGTAGGAATAACAGCAAACGGGATTATTATTTAAACGATAAAATATTAAAACATGCCGCTGTTCAGAGAGACTTGGGTGTGCGAGTGCATGAGTCACAGAAGGTTGGTTTACAAGTGCAACAGGTGATTAAGAAGGCAAATGGAATTTTGTCCTTCATTGCTAGAGGGATGGAGTTTAAGACTAGGGAGGTTATGTTGCAATTGTATAAGGTGTTAGTGTGGCCACACCTGGAGTATTGTGTTCAGTTTTGGTCTCCTTACTTGAGAAAGGACGTACTGGCGCTGAAGGGTGTGCAGAGGAGATTCACTAGGTTAATCCCAGAGCTGAAGGGGTTGGATTATGAGGAGAGGTTGAGTAGACTGGAACTGTACTCGTTGGAATTTAGAAGGATGAGGGGGGATCTTATAGAAACATTTAAAATTATGAAGGGAATAGATAGGATAGATGCGGGCAGGTTGTTTCCACTGGCGGGTGACAGCAGAACTAGGGGACGTAGCCTCAAAATAAGGGGAAGTAGATTTAGGACAGAGTTTAGGAGGAACTTCTTCACCCAAAGGGTTGTGAATCTATGGGATTCCTTCCCCAGTGAAGCAGTTGAGGCTCCTTCATTACATCTTTTTAAGGTAAAGATAGATAGTTTTTTGAAGAATAAAGGGATTAAGGGTTATGGTGTTCGGGCCGGAAAGTGGAGCTGAGTCCACAAAAGATCAGCCATGATCTAATTGAATGGCGGAGCAGGCTCGAGGGGCCAGATGGCCTACTCCTGCTCCTAGTTCTTATGTTCTTATGTTCCTGTTCTCTCTGTGCTCCTGTTCTCTCTGGGCTCCTGTTCTCTCTAGGTTCCTGTTCTCTCTGGGTCCCTGTTCCCACTGGGTTTGTGTTATCTCTGTGTTCCTGTTCTCTCTGGGTTCCTGTTATCTCTGGGCTCCTGTTCTCTCTGGGTTCCTGTTCTCTCTGGGTACCTGTTCCCACTGGATTCCTGTTCTCTCTGGGTTCCTGTTCTCTCTGGGTTCCAGTTATCTCTGGGTTCCTGTTCTCTCTGGCTTTCAGTTCACTCTGTTTCCTGTTCTCTGTGTTCCTGTTCTCTCTGGATTCCTGGTCTCTCTGTGTTCCTGTTCTCTATGTGTTCCTGTTCTCTCTGTGTTCCTGTTCTCTCTACCTTTCAGTTCACTCTGGGTTTCTGTTCTCTCGGAGGTTCTGTACTCTCTGGGTCCCTGTGCCCACTGGGTTCCTGTTCCCTCTGTGTTCCTGTTCTCTCTGTGTTCCTCTTCTCTCTGGGTTCCTGTTCTCTCTGGGCTCCTGTTCTCTCTGGGTTCCTGTTCTCTCTGTATTCCTGTTCCCTCTGGGTTCCTGTTCTCTCTGTGTTCCTGTTCTCTCTGTATTCCTGTTCTCTATGGGTTCTGTTTTCTCTGGGTTCCTGTTCTCTCTGTGTTCCTGTTCTCACTGGGTTCCAGTTATCTCTGTTTTCCTGTTCTCTCAGGGTTCATGTTCTCTCTGGGCTCCTGTTCTCTCTCGGTTACTGTTCCCTCTGGGTCCCTGTTCCCACTGGGTTCCTGTTCTCACGGTGTTCCTGTTCTCTCTGGGTTCTTGTTCTCTCTGTGTTCCTGATCTCTCTGTGCACCTGTTCTCTCTGTGCTCATGTTCTCTCTGGGTTCCTGTTCTCTCTAGGTTCCTGTTCTCTCTGGGTCCCTGTTCCCACTGGGTTTGTGTTATCTCTGTGTTCCTGTTCTCTCTGGGTTCCTGTTCTCTCTGGGCTCCTGTTCTCTCTGGGTTCCTGTTCTCTCTGGGTACCTGTTCCCACTGGGTTCCTGTTCTCTCTGGGTTCCTGTTCTCTCTGGGTTCCAGTTATCTCTGGGTTCCTGTTCTCTCTAGCTTTCAGTTCACTCTGTTTCCTGTTCTCTGTGTTCCTGTTCTCTCTGGATTCCTGTTCTCTCTGTGTTCCTGTTCTCTCTGTGTTCCTGTTCTCTCTGTGTTCCTGTTCTCTCTACCTTTCAGTTTACTCTGGGTTTCTGTTCTCTCGGAGGTTCTGTTCTCTCTGGGTCCCTGTTCCCACTGGGTTCCTGTTCCCTCTGTGCTCCTGTTCTCTCTTTGTTCCTGTTCTCACTTTGTTCCTGTACTCACTGTGTTCCTGTTCTCACTATATTCCTGTTCTCACTGTATTCCTGTTCTCACTGTATTCCTGTTCTCACTGTGTTCCTGTTCTCTCTGTGTTCCTCTTCTCTCTGGGTTCCTCTTCTCTCTGGGCTCCTGTTCTCTCTGGGTTCCTGTTCTCTCTGTATTCCTGTTCTCTCTGGGTTCCTGTTCTCTCTGTGTTCCTGTTCTCTCTGTATTCCTGTTCTCTCTGGGTTCTGTTTTCTCTGGGTTCCTGTTCTCTCTGTGTTCCTGTTCTCACTGGGTTCCAGTTATCTCTGTTTTCCTGTTGTCTCATGGTTCCTGTTCTCTCTGGGCTCCTGTTCTCTCTCGGTTCCTGTTCTCTCTGCGTCCCTGTTCCCTCTGGGTTCCTGTTCTCTCTGTGTTCCTGTTCTCTTGGATTCCTGTTATCTCTGGGCTCCTGTTCTCTCTGGGATCCTGTTCTCTCTGGGTCCCTGTTCCCACTGGGTTCCTGTTCTCTCTGTGTTTCTGTTCTCTCTGGATTCCTGTTCTCTCTGGCTTTCAGTTCACTCTGTCTTCCTGTTCTCTCTGTGCTCTTGTTCTCTTTGGGTCCCTGTTCCCACTGGGTTCCTGTTCTCTCTGTGTTCCTGTTCTCTCTGTGTTCCTGTTCTTTCTGGATTCCAGTTCTCTCTGTGTTCCTGTTCTCTCTGTGTTCCTGTTCTCTCTGGCTTTGAGTTCACTCTGGGTTTCTGTTCTCTCTGAGGTTCTGTTCTCTGTGGGTTCCAGTTATCTCTGGGTTCCTGTTCACTCTGGGTTCCTGTTCTCACTGGATTCCTGTTCTCTCTGAGCTTCTGTTCTCTCTGGGTTCCTGTTCTCTTTGGGCTCCTGTCCTCGGTGTGGTCCAGTTATTTCTGGGTTCCTGTTTCATCTGGGTTCCCGTTCTCACTGATTTCCTATTCTTGCTGTGTTCCTGTCCTCTATGTGTTCCTGTTCTCTCTGTGTTCCTGTTCTCTCTGGGCTCCTGTTCCCTCTGGGTTCCTGTTCTCTCTGGGTCCCTGTTCCCACTGGGTTCCTGTTCTCTCTGGGTCCCTGTTCCCACTGGGTTCCTGTTCTCTCTGAGTCCCTGTTCCCACTGGGTTCCTGTTCCCTCTGTGTTCGTGTTCTCTCTGGGTTCCTGTTCTCTCTGGACTCCTGTTCTCTCTGGGTTCCTGTTCTCTCTGGGTCCCTATTCCCACTGGGTTCCTGTTCTCCCTGTGTTCCTGTTCTCTCTGTGCTCCTGTTCTCTCTGTGCTCATGTTCTCTCTGGGTTCCTGTTTTCTCTGGGCTCCTGTTCTCTCTAGGTTCCTGTTCTCTCTGGGTCCCTGTTCCCACTGAGTTCCTGTTCTCTCTGGGTTACTGTTGTCTCTGGGTTCCAGTTCTCTCTGGGTCCCTGTTCCCACTGGGTTCCTGTTCTCTCTGGGCCCCTGTTCTCTCTGGGTTCCTGTTCTCTCTGTGTCCCTGTTCCCACTGAGTTCCTGTTCTCTCTGGGTTCCTGTTGTCTCTGGGTTCCAGTTCTCTCTGGGTCCCTGTTCCCACTGGGTTCCTGTTCTATCTGGGTTCCTTTTCTCTCTGTGTTCCTGTTCTCTGTTCCTGTTCTCTCTGGATTCCTGTTCTCTCTGTGTTCCTGTTCTCTCTGTGTTCCTGTTCTCTCTGTGTTCCTGTACTCTCTGGCTTTCAGTTCACTCTGGGTTTCTGTTCTCTCTGAGGTTCTGTTTTCTCTGGGTCCCTGTTCCCACTGGGTTCCTGTTCTCTCTGTGTTCCTGTTCCCACTGAGTTCCTGTTCTCTCTGGGTTCCTGTTGTCTCTGGGTTCCAGTTCTCTCTGGGTCCCTGTTCCCACTGGGTTCCTGTTCTATCTGGGTTCCTTTTCTCTCTGTGTTCCTGTTCTCTGTTCCTGTTCTCTCTGGATTCCTGTTCTCTCTGTGTTCCTGTTCTCTCTGTGTTCCTGTTCTCTCTGTGTTCCTGTACTCTCTGGCTTTCAGTTCACTCTGGGTTTCTGTTCTCTCTGAGGTTCTGTTCTCTCTGGGTCCCTGTTCCCACTGGGTTCCTGTTCTCTCTGTGTTCCTGTTCTCTCTTTGTTCCTGTTCTCACTGTGTTCCTCTTCTCACTGTGTTCCTGTTCTCACGGTATTGCTGTTCTCACTGTATTCCTGTTCTCACTGTATTCCTGCTCTCACTGTGTTCCTGCTCTCACTGTGTTCCTGTTCTCACTGTGTTCCTGTTCACTTTCGGTTCCCGTTCTCTCTGGGTTCCTGTTCTCACTGTGTTCCTGTTCCCACTTTTTTGCTGTTCTCACAGGGCTCATGTGCTCTCTGGATTCCTGTTCACTCTGTGATACTGTTCCCTGTATCCTGTTCTCTCTCTGTGTTCCTGTACTCTCTCTGTTCTTGTTCCCTCTGATCCTGAGCATTTTGTGTTCCTTTGCTCAGTGAACTTGGTTTTCTCGATATTCCTCACATTTCTGGGCTGTTGTCTATCGGTGTAACTACTATCCCTGGGTCTCTGTTTATGCTCAGTCCTGTTTTGTGTGTTCCAGATCTCTCTGTGTTTCTTCTGTCTGGGTTCCTGTTCTCTCTGGGTTCCTGTTCTCTCTGGGCTCCTGTTCTCTCTGGGCTCCTGTTCTCTCTGGGTTCCTGTTTTCTCTGGGTCCCTGTTCCCCCTGGGTTCCTGTTCTCTCTGTGTTTCTGTTCTCTCTGGATTCCTGTTCTCTCTGGCTTTGAGTTCACTCTGGGTTTCTGTTCTCTCTGAGGTTCTGTTCTCTGTGGGTTCCAGTTGTCTCTGGGTTCCTGTTCACTCTGGGTTCCTGTTCTCACTGGATTCCTGTTCTCTCCGAGCTTCTGTTCTCTCTGGGTTCCTGTTCTCTTTGGGCTCCTGTCCTCGGTGTGGTCCAGTTATTTCTGGGTTCCTGTTTCATCTGGGTTCCCGTTCTCACTGATTTCCTATTCTTGCTGTGTTCCTGTCCTCTATGTGTTCCTGTTCTCTCTGTGTTCCTGTTCTCTCTGTGTTCCTGTTTTTCTGGATTCCAGTTCTCTCTGTGTTCCTGTTCTCTCTGTGTTCCTGTTCCCTCTGGCTTTGAGTTCACTCTGGGTTTCTGTTCTCTCTGAGGTTCTGTTCTCTGTGGGTTCCAGTTATCTCTGGGTTCCTGTTCACTCTGGGTTCCTGTTCTCACTGGATTCCTGTTCTCTCTGAGCTTCTGTTCTCTCTGGGTTCCTGTTCTCTTTGTGTTCCTGTCCTCGGTGTGGTCCAGTTATTTCTGGGTTCCTCTTTCCTCTGGGTTCCCGTTCTCACTGATTTCCTATTCTTGCTGTGTTCCTGTTCTCTATGTGTTCCTGTTATCTCTGTGTTCCTGTACTCTCTATGTTCCTGTTCTCTCTGTGTTCCTGTTCTCTCTGGGCTCCTGTTCTCTCTGGGTTCCTGTTCTCTCTGGGTCCCTGTTCCCACTGGGTTCCTGTTCTCTCTGGGTCCCTGTTCCCACTGGGTTCCTGTTCTCTCTGGGTCCCTGTTCCCACTGGGTTCCTGTTCCCTCTGTGTTCGTGTTCTCTCTGGGTTCCTGTTCTCTCTGGACTCCTGTTCTCTCTGGGTTCCTGTTCTCTCTGGGTTCCTGTTCTCTCTGTGTTCCTGTTCTCTCTGTGCTCCTGTTCTCTCTGTGCTCATGTTCTCTCTGGGTTCCTGTTTTCTCTGGGCTCCTGTTCTCTCTAGGTTCCTGTTCTCTCTGGGTCCCTGTTCCCACTGAGTTCCTGTTCTCTCTGGGTTACTGTTGTCTCTGGGTTCCAGTTCTCTCTGGGTTCCTGTTCTCTCTGGGCCCCTGTTCTCTCTGGGTTCCTGTTCTCTCTGTGTCCCTGTTCCCACTGAGTTCCTGTTCTCTCTGGGTTCCTGTTGTCTCTGGGTTCCAGTTCTCTCTGGGTCCCTGTTCCCACTGGGTTCCTGTTCTATCTGGGTTCCTTTTCTCTCTGTGTTCCTGTTCTCTGTTCCTGTTCTCTCTGGATTCCTGTTCTCTCTGTGTTCCTGTTCTCTCTGTGTTCCTGTTCTCTCTGTGTTCCTGTTCTCTCTGGCTTTCAGTTCACTCTGGGTTTCTGTTCTCTCTGAGGTCATGTTCTCTCTGGGTCCCTGTTCCCACTGGGTTCCTGTTCTCTCTGTGTTCCTGTTCTCTCTTTGTTCCTGTTCTCACTGTGTTCCTCTTCTCACTGTGTTCCTGTTCTCACGGTATTGCTGTTCTCACTGTATTCCTGTTCTCACTGTATTCCTGCTCTCACTGTGTTCCTGTTCTCACTGTGTTCCTGTTCTCACTGTGTTCCTGTTCACTTTCGGTTCCCGTTCTCTCTGGGTTCCTGTTCTCACTGTGTTCCTGTTCCCACTTTTTTCCTGTTCTCACAGGGCTCATGTTCTCTCTGGATTCCTGTTCACTCTGTGATACTGTTCCCTGTATCCTGTTCTCTCTCTGTGTTCCTGTACTCTCTCTGTTCTTGTTCCCTCTGATCCTGAGCATTTTGTGTTCCTTTGCTCAGTGAACTTGGTTTTCTCGATATTCCTCACATTTCTGGGCTGTTGTCTATCGGTGTAACTACTATCCCTGGGTCTCTGTTTATGCTCAGTCCTGTTTTGTGTGTTCCAGATCTCTCTGTGTTTCTTCTGTCTGGGTTCCTGTTCTCTCTGGGTTCCTGTTCTCTCTGGGCTCCTGTTCTCTCTGGGCTCCTGTTCTCTCTGGGTTCCTGTTTTCTCTGGGTCCCTGTTCCCCCTGGGTTCCTGTTCTCTCTGTGTTTCTGTTCTCTCTGGATTCCTGTTCTCTCTGGCTTTGAGTTCACTCTGGGTTTCTGTTCTCTCTGAGGTTCTGTTCTCTGTGGGTTCCAGTTGTCTCTGGGTTCCTGTTCACTCTGGGTTCCTGTTCTCACTGGATTCCTGTTCTCTCCGAGCTTCTGTTCTCTCTGGGTTCCTGTTCTCTTTGGGCTCCTGTCCTCGGTGTGGTCCAGTTATTTCTGGGTTCCTGTTTCATCTGGGTTCCCGTTCTCACTGATTTCCTATTCTTGCTGTGTTCCTGTCCTCTATGTGTTCCTGTTCTCTCTGTGTTCCTGTTCTCTCTGTGTTCCTGTTCTTTCTGGATTCCAGTTCTCTCTGTGTTCCTGTTCTCTCTGTGTTCCTGTTCCCTCTGGCTTTGAGTTCACTCTGGGTTTCTGTTCTCTCTGAGGTTCTGTTCTCTGTGGGTTCCAGTTATCTCTGGGTTCCTGTTCACTCTGGGTTCCTGTTCTCACTGGATTCCTGTTCTCTCTGAGCTTCTGTTCTCTCTGGGTTCCTGTTCTCTTTGTGTTCCTGTCCTCGGTGTGGTCCAGTTATTTCTGGGTTCCTCTTTCCTCTGGGTTCCCGTTCTCACTGATTTCCTATTCTTGCTGTGTTCCTGTTCTCTATGTGTTCCTGTTATCTCTGTGTTCCTGTACTCTCTATGTTCCTGTTCTCTCTGTGTTCCTGTTCTCTCTGGGCTCCTGTTCTCTCTGGGTTCCTGTTCTCTCTGGGTCCCTGTTCCCACTGGGTTCCTGTTCTCTCTGGGTCCCTGTTCCCACTGGGTTCCTGTTCTCTCTGGGTCCCTGTTCCCACTGGGTTCCTGTTCCCTCTGTGTTCGTGTTCTCTCTGGGTTCCTGTTCTCTCTGGACTCCTGTTCTCTCTGGGTTCCTGTTCTCTCTGGGTCCCTATTCCCACTGGGTTCCTGTTCTCCCTGTGTTCCTGTTCTCTCTGTGCTCCTGTTCTCTCTGTGCTCATGTTCTCTCTGGGTTCCTGTTTTCTCTGGGCTCCTGTTCTCTCTAGGTTCCTGTTCTCTCTGGGTCCCTGTTCCCACTGAGTTCCTGTTCTCTCTGGGTTACTGTTGTCTCTGGGTTCCAGTTCTCTCTGGGTCCCTGTTCCCACTGGGTTCCTGTTCTCTCTGGGTTCCTTTTCTCTCTGTGTTCCTGTTCTCTGTGTTCCTGTTCTCACTGGATTCCTGTTCTCTCTGTGTTCCTGTTCTCTCTGTGTTCCTGTTCTCTCTGTGTTCCTGTTCTCTCTGGCTTTCAGTTCACTCTGGGTTTCTGTTCTCTCTGAGGTTCTGTTCTCTCTGGGTCCCTGTTCCCACTGGGTTCCTGTTCTCTCTGTGTTCCTGTTCTCTCTTTGTTCCTGTTCTCACTATGTTCCTCTTCTCACTGTGTTCCTGCTCTCACGGCATTGCTGTTCTCACTGTATTCCTGTTCTCACTGTATTCCTGCTCTCACTGTGTTCCTGTTCTCACTGTGTTCCTGTTCTCACTGTGTTCCTGTTCGCTTTCGGTTCCCGTTCTCTCTGGGTTCCTGTTCTCACTGTGTTCCTGTTCCCACTTTTTTCCTGTTCTCTTTGGGTTCCTGTTCTCTCTGGGCTCCTGTTCTCTCTGTGTTCCTGTTCTCACTGTGCTCCTGTTCTCTCTGTGCTCATGTTCTCTCTGGGTTCCTGTTCTCTCTGGGCTCCTTTTCTCTCTAGTTTCCTGTTCTCTTTGCGTCCCTGTTCCCTCTGGGTTCCTGTTCTCTCTGTGTTCCTGTTCTCTCTGGATTACTGTACTTTCTGGATTCCTGTTCTCTCTGAGCTTCTGTTCCCTCTGGGTTCCTGTTCTCATTGGGCTCCTGTCCTCGGTGTGGTCCAGTTATTTCTGGGTTCCTGTTTCATCTGGGTTCCCGTTCTCACTGAATTCCTATTCTTGCTGTGTTCCTGTTCTCTCTGTGTTCCTCTTCTCTCTGGGCTCCTGTTCTCTCTGGGTTCCTGTTCTCTCTGGGTCCCTGTTCCCACTGGGTTCCTGTTCTCTCTGGGTCCCTGTTCCCACTGGGTTCCTGTTCCCTCTGTGTTCCTGTTCTCTCTGGGTTCCTGTTCTCTCTGGACTCCTGTTCTCTCTGGGTTCCTGTTCTCTCTGGGTCCCTATTCCCACTGGGTTCCTGTTCTCCCTGTGTTCCTGTTCTCTCTGTGCTCCTGTTCTCTCTGTGCTCATGTTCTCTCGGGGTTCCTGTTTTCTCTGGGCTCCTGTTCCCTCTAGGTTCCTGTTCTCTCTGGGTCCCTGTTCCCACTGGGTTTGTGTTCTCTCTGTGTTTCTGTTCTCTCTGGGTTCCTGTTCTCTCTGGGCCCCTGTTCTCTCTGGGTTCCTGTTCTCTCTGTGTCCCTGTTCCCACTGAGTTCCTGTTCTCTCTGGGTTCCTGTTGTCTCTGGGTTCCAGTTCTCTCTGGGTCCCTGTTCCCACTGGGTTCCTGTTCTATCTGGGTTCCTTTTCTCTCTGTGTTCCTGTTCTCTGTTCCTGTTCTCTCTGGATTCCTGTTCTCTCTGTGTTCCTGTTCTCTCTGTGTTCCTGTTCTCTCTGTGTTCCTGTACTCTCTGGCTTTCAGTTCACTCTGGGTTTCTGTTCTCTCTGAGGTTCTGTTTTCTCTGGGTCCCTGTTCCCACTGGGTTCCTGTTCTCTCTGTGTTCCTGTTCTCTCTTTGTTCCTGTTCTCACTGTGTTCCTCTTCTCACTGTGTTCCTGTTCTCACGGTATTGCTGTTCTCACTGTATTCCTGTTCTCACTGTATTCCTGCTCTCACTGTGTTCCTGTTCTCACTGTGGTCCTGTTCTCACTGTGTTCCTGTTCACTTTCGGTTCCCGTTCTCTCTGGGTTCCTGTTCTCACTGTGTTCCTGTTCCCACTTTTTTCCTGTTCTCACAGGGCTCATGTTCTCTCTGGATTCCTGTTCACTCTGTGATACTGTTCCCTGTATCCTGTTCTCTCTCTGTGTTCCTGTACTCTCTCTGTTCTTGTTCCCTCTGATCTTGAGCATTTTGTGTTACTTTGCTCAGTGAACTTGGTTTTCTCGATATTCCTCACATTTCTGGGCTGTTGTCTATCGGTGTAACTACTATCCCTGGGTCTCTGTTTATGCTCAGTCCTGTTTTGTGTGTTCCAGATCTCTCTGTGTTTCTTCTGTCTGGGTTCCTGTTCTCTCTGGGTTCCTGTTCTCTCTGGGCTCCTGTTCTCTCTGTGTTCCTCTTCTCTCTGGGTTCCTGTTCTCTCTGGGCTCCTGTTCTCTCTGGGTTCCTGTTCTCTCTGTATTCCTGTTCTCTCTGGGTTCCTGTTCTCTCTGTGTTCCTGTTCTCTCTGTGTTCCTGTTCTCTCTGGGTTCTGTTTTCTCTGGGTTCCTGTTCTCTCTGTGTTCCTGTTCTCTCTGGGTTCCTGTTCTCTCTGGGCCCCTGTTCTCTCAGGGTTCCTGTTCTCTCTGGGCTCCTGTTCTCTCTCGGTTCCTGTTCTCTCTCGGTTCCTGTTCTCTCTGGGTCCCTGTTCCCACTGGGTTCCTGTTCTCTCGGTGTTCCTGTTCTCTCTGGGTTCTTGTTCTCTCTGTGTTCCTGTTCTCTCTGTGCTCATGTTCTCTCTTGGTTCCTGTTCTCTCTGGGCTCCTTTTCTCTCTTGTTTCCTGTTCTCTCTGCGTCCCTGATCCCTCTGGGTTCCTGTTCTCTCTGTGTTCCTGTTCTCTCTGGATTCCTGTTCTCTCTGTGCTCCTGTTCTCTCTGGGTTCCTGTTCTCTCTGGGTCCCTGTTCCCACTGGGTTCCTGTTCTCTCTGTGTTTCTGTTCTCTCTGGATTCCTGTTCTCTCTGGCTTTCAGTTCACTCTGTCTTCCTGTTCTCTCTGTGCTCTTGTTCTCTCTGGGTCCCTGTTCCCACTGGGTTCCTGTTCTCTCTGTATTCCTGTTCTCTCTGTGTTCCTGTTCTTTCTGGATTCCAGTTCTCTCTGTGTTCCTGTTCTCTCTGTGTTCCTGTTCTCTCTGGCTTTTAGTTCACTCTGGGTTTCTGTTCTCTCTGAGGTTCTGTTCTCTGTGGGTTCCTGTTATCTCTGGGTTCCTGTTCACTCTGGGTTCCTGTTCTCACTGGGTTCCTGTTCTCTCTGAGCTTCTGTTCTCTCTGGGTTCCTGTTCTCTTTGGGCTCCTGTCCTCGGTGTGGTCCAGTTATTTCTGGGTTCCTGTTTCCTCTGGGTTCCCGTTCTCACTGATTTCCTATTCTTGCTGTGTTCCTGTTCTCTATGTGTTCCTGTTATCTCTGTGTTCCTGTACTCTCTATGTTCCTGTTCTCTCTGTGTTCCTGTTCTCTCTGGGCTCCTGTTCTCTCTGGGTTCCTGTTCTCTCTGGGTCACTGTTCCCACTGGGTTCCTGTTCTCTCTGGGTCCGTGTTCCCACTGGGTTCCTGTTCCCTCTGTGTTCCTGTTCTCTCTGGGTTCCTGTTCTCACTGGTATCCTGTTCTCTCTGGGATCCTGTTCTCTCTGGGTCCCTATTCCCACTGGGTTCCTGTTCTCCCTGTGTTCCTGTTCTCTCCGTGCTCCTGTTCTCTCTGTGCTCATGGTCTCTCTGGGTTCCTGTTTTCTCTGGGCTCCTGTTCTCTCTAGGTTCCTGGTCTCTCTGGGTCCCTGTTCCCACTGGATTCCTGTTCTCTCTGTGTTCCTGTTCTCTCTGGGTTCCTGTTCTCTCTGGGCCCCTGTTCTCTCTGGATTCCTGTTCTCTCTGTGTTCCTGTTCTCTCTGGGTTCCTGTTCTGTCTGGGTTCCTGTTCTCTCTGGGCTCCTGTTCTCTCTGGGTTCCTGGTCTTTCTGGGTCCCTGTTCCCACTGGATTCCTGTTCTCTCTGTGTTCCTGTTCTCTCTGGGTTCCTGTTCTCTCTGGGCTCCTGTTATCTCTGGGTTCCTGTTCTCTCTGGGTCCCTGTTCCCACTGGGTTCCTGTTCTCTCTGTGTTCCTGTTCTCTCTGTGTTCCTGTTCTCTCTGTGTTCCTGTTCTCTCTGTGTTCCTGTTCTCTCTGTGTTCCTGTTCCCACTGAGTTCCTGTTCTCTCTGGGTTCCTGTTCTCTCTGTGCTCCTGTTCTCTCTGTGCTCCTGTTCTCTCTGTGTTCCTGTTCTCTCTGGGTCCCTTTTCCCGCTGGGTTCCTGTTCTCTCTGTGTTCCTGTTCTCTCTGTGTTCCTGTTGTGTCTGGATTACTGTTCTCTCTGTGTTCCTGTTCTGTCTGGCTTTTAGTTCACTCTGTGTTTCTGTTCTCTCTGAGGTTCTGTTCTCTCTTGATCCCTTTTCACACTGGGTTCCTGTTCTCTCTGGGTTCCTGTTCTCTCTGTGTTCCTGTTCTGTCTGGATTACTGTTCTCTCTGTGTTCCTGTTCTGTCTGGCTTTCACTTCACTTCGTGTTTCTGTTCTCTCTGAGGTTCCTGTTCCCTCTGGGTCCCTGTTCACACTGGGTTTCTGTTCTCTCTGTGTTCCTGTTCTCTCTGTGTTCCTGTTCTCTCTGTGTTCCTATTCTCTCTGTGTTTCTGTTCTCTGTGTGTTCCTGTTCTCTCAGGCTTTCAGTTCTCTCTGAGGTTCTGTTCGCTCTGAGGTTCTGTTCTCTCTGTGTTCCTGTTCTGTCTGGGTTTCTGTTCTCTCTGGGTTCCTGTTCTCTCTGGGTTCCCGTTCTCACTGAGTTGCTGATCTCTCTGTGTCCCTGTTCTCACTGTGTTCCCGTTCTCACTGGGCTCCTGTTCTCACTGTGTTCCTGTTCCCACTTTGTTCCTGTTCTCACAGGGCTCATGTTCTCTCTGGATTCCTGTTCACTCTGTGATACTGTTCCCTGTGTTCCTGTTCTCTATCTGTGTTGCTGTACTCTCTCTGTTCTTGTTCCCTCTGATCCTGAACATTTTGTGTTCCTTTGCTCAGTGAACTTGGTTTTCTCGATATTCCTAACCTTCCTGGGCAGTTGTTCTATTGGTGTAACTACTATCCCTGGGTCTCTGTTCTCGCTTGGTCCTGTTGTCTCTGTGTTCCTGATCTCTCTGTGCTTCTGGTCTCTGTGCGTTTCAGTGTCTGCATTTCAGTTTTCTCTGCATTTCTGTTGACTCAATGTTTCTGTTCTCTCTGGCTTCATTCTTCTCTCTCTGGTTCTGTTCTCTCTATGTTCTTGTGCTCTCTATTTTCCTGTTCTCTCAATGTTCTGTTTTCTCTTGGTTTCTGTTCTCTCTGTGATCCTGTTTTATTTGAGTTCCTGTTCTCTCTGTGTTTCTGTTCTATTTGAGTTCCTGTTCTCTCCGTGTTCCTGTTCTAATTGATTTCCTGTTCTCTCCGTGTTCCTGTTCTATTTGATTTCCTGTTCTCTCCGTGTTCCTGTTCTATTTGAGTTCCTATTCACTTGTGGCTTGTGCCTTTAATTCTAACAGAGGATTTCAGCAGTAGGAGAGATCACTGTGCTTGTCTGTGCTGGTTGAGACTGGAGTTGTATACTGACCGGCACCAATGAAAGAGGTTGGCTGGGACTCGGTTTGATTAATTTGGCTGTTGGCCAATGAATTGGCGCAAAGGACTCTGCTCGGCCCTGTCACATTATTGGATCTGATCCCACTGCAATGCTTCTCAGAGCTCCAATGGTTGAGTTTTCTTTCATCTTGGCACCCTGAGACAGGACCTGCTATCCTCGCCCCTCTGTTATTACTTCAGAAACTCTGTGTTTCTGAACTGGCAGAGGGGCTAGATGAATCTATGTACAAGAGGAGTCCAGAACTGACCAACTCTCTCTCCTGAAAGGCAGAAGGCAGACCGACCAACTCTCTCTACAGAAAGATAAAGGTCTGAATATACACCTCGAGCTGAAAGCCTAGTTTGATGAGAAAGACGTCTCTCCAGAAAGCCTGCTGCCTATGAGGTGAATTTCTTTCCTAAACTACAGGGAGCCTGAATGAATGACTCTACAAAGACCAATATGGCTGCAAACCAGATACTCCAATCTTCCAGCTTGCTGTAAAGAAAGTGTGTTAAAGAACCAGCATCTGAAGCATCCAAATCAAAGATTCTTCTGTGGGATTCTCTGTCTGCAGGATCCCCCAACCCGCCGGAAGCACACTCATACTCGCCTGTTTCCCGATGACATTCGGTGTCCCTGGGAAACCCTATGGCCGGCTGCGGGAACGGAGAATCCCACTGTTGGCGGGGATGCGCCACGCTGGAAAACAGGCCTGGCAGGATGGAGAAGCCTGCCCTTTATCTTTTGATTTATTGGCCTTATTGTATTGCACCCCTTCCTCAACCCCCCCATATTTGTCTGACTTGTGTGTGTAAGTAGAGGATGGGACAGTTAGAGAGGTTAGTAGCTACAAGCTTGTTGTTATCCAATTGTATTTACTGAATATTTCATGATAGTTATTGGTATAAATAAACAGTAATTATGGTTACATTTACTCCCTTGCATGGTGAACTTTTTTCTGATATACTATTTTTCCTTTTGATCTCCTCTTAGCTGAACTAACCTTCTCAGAAGTCCCTCTTAATTACCTTTATTACATTAACTCAACATTTAGAATGTAAATGTGAAATACACCCCCATCTTTAATTTTGAACTTTTACCATTTCTACATTAAGTTTTGACACACCATCACCCATTTTTACCAACTTGCCTTAGGTAAATATTTGTTCAGTGTTTTGTTTTATAAACATTTTATTAAATTATCAAATATAAACAGTAATGTACAAATTGACAAAGATGTACACATTATATATATCACATAAAAAGAACTGAATCAAGAGTAAGACAATAATTAATAAATGCAGTGGAACAGGAAACCCCTATTACTAAACTAACCCCCTTGTCAAACCCCTTAACCTCTAACTTGTCCAGGTCTTTAAAGAAAGAAATGAATGGCCTCCATCTCTGGTAGAACCTCCCCACCGAGCCTATCACATTATACTTGATCTTTTCCAGATGCCAATCCGATATCAGGGGCTGGATTCTCCACTGGTGGGATTCTCTGTTGCACCGGCCGCGCAGCCAACCCTGTGGCTTTCCTGGCAGTGTGGAGTGGCCACATTGGGAAATCCCATTGGCAGGTGGCGGGAACGGAGAATCCCGTTGATGACGAGGGCCTACCGCCAGGAAAACGTGGCTGGCAGAGTGGAGAATCCATCTTTTCCACCCATGCAGAGGCTTTGTGTGGTTTAACATAGAATTTACAGTGCAGAAGGAGGCCATTCGGCCCATTGAGTCTGCACTGGCTGTTGGAAATAGCACCCTACCCAAGGTCAACACCTCCACCCTATCCCCATAATCCAGGACCCCCCCCCCAAACACTAAGGGCAATTTTGGACACTAAGGGCAATTTATCATGGCCAATCCACCTAACCAGCACATCTTTGGACTGTGGGAGGAAACCGGAGCAGCCGGAGGAAACCCACGCACACACTGGGAGGATGTGCAGACTCCGCACAGACAGTTACCCATGCCAGAATCGAACCTGGGACCCTGGAGCTGTGAAGCAATTGTGCTATCCACAATGCTACCGTGCTGCCCATAAAGGTGAGGGGTATTTCCAGTTAAGTAATATTCACCTCCTGGTTATTAAGCAAGTGAAGGCAAGAGCATCCGTACCATTCCCGTGTAGAGTGATGGAGAGTCCTAAACTCCAAATATTGCAACCAGTGAGCAAAGTTGTTGGGTTACCTGCAATATCTTGGATATTGTGTTGAAAAAGGAAACCCAGTATCCAGCAAGCTTAGGACAAGACCAAAATGCGTGCGTGTGACTAGCCGGTGTAAGTGAACAATGGTCACACTTCTTTTCCACTCATCTTTTCCTCTGTCCAATATGTTCTATGTAATACTTTGAACTGAAGCAAACTCAGACTGGCGCAAGATGAAGTGGAGTTCACCCTGTAGAGAGCTTCCCTCCAAACCTACTCAGTAGGCACAGAGCCTAGCTCCCCCACTCATTTCTCTATAATCTATCCAGAGGGGCAGGATCCAAAGATAGACTAAGATTTGTACAGATTTGAAATTGACTCTCTCCCCTTCTGTGCCAAGGCAAATATCTTTTCCAGCAGGGAAGAAATTGGATCAGGGGGAAATCCCGAATTTGAAAGAAATGTAAAAGGTTGGAACCAGTCAGGTTGTATCTGTCTGTAACTGTTTCAAGGCTGGCAAAGCCTCCATATATACATAAATCCCAAAAGTGCACCAGACCTCCCATTCTCCAGGACCTGAACAGTGGTCCAGGCTCGAAGGCACGAAGAAGCACTAATCACGTATTGGGGCAAGTGAGGACAGTGGGAGAATATTGAAGTGCTGCCGGAACTGTTTATAAATCCTGAGGGAGGAGATCGCCACAGGGCTTGTGGGAAGACCTACAGGAGATTAAGGCAGCGGTACGGTAATTATGGCATATAGGGAGGAGGCTGCGGCACAAAACTGTGCCTCCATTTTAATCCAATTCGATCCAGGGTCACTAAACCATTGCAGGATTTTCAGTGCATTGGAAGCCCAGTAATAAAACAGGAGATTTGGGAGGGCTAAGCCACTTGATCCTCTGTCTCTCTGAAGCAAATCGCTGTATACTCTGGGACTCTTACATGCCCAGATTAAAGCTGGTATTAATTTGCTAACTGTAATACAAAATGCCTTAGGCAAAAAAATGGGATACATTGAAATAAGAAATACCTTGGGAGCACATTCATCTTGACAGTTTGGATCCTGCTCACAAGAGTCAGAGATAGTCTATTCCAGCTCTGTAGGTCATTTTACTCTTACCGATGGGGCTTGAGAAGTTCAGTTTGTGGAGCAAAGCTCCATTATGGCTACGCTGATCCTCGGTATCAGAAATTAGAGGGCGTAGACAAAACGGTAGTGAACCAAGCTGAGCCCCTCTGCTGACGGGTTCACTGGAAAACACTCAGTTTAACCCACATTTATAACCTGAGAATGTGCCAAATGTTCTGAGATTCTTCATGATGTTTTCTATTGAGGAAGCCTATCTGATATATATAAAAGTAGATTTGACTGTAATATATAAGAGTAGATCATCTGCGCAGAGCGAGATCTAGTGTTCCTCTCCTTCCCGGTATAGTTCCTTCCATCCATCCGATGACACCTCAGCGCCATATCTAGAGGTTCGATGGCCAGTGCAAAGAGCAATGGAGAAGCCCTGTCTAGTACCCCTGCCTAGCGGAAAATATTCTGAGGAGGCCATATTTGTGCGAATATTGGCTTTTGAGGCATTTTACAGCAGACGAACCCAGGAGGAGAATCCGCTGCCAAATCCAAATCTACCCAAGATCTCAAAAAGTTAGTTCCACTCCATCCTATCAAATGCTTTTTCAGCATCCAAAGATACTATAACTTCCAGTTCCCGAGCAGCTGAGGGAAAAGGACAATGTTCAAAGACATCAGGCATTGGTTGATAACTGTCTGTCTTTAATAAAGCCTGTCTGACTTTCCGATGTAAAAGTTGGAAGATAGGGCTCCATTCGGAATTCAGGACTTTAACCAGTAGTTTAATGTCTGTGATAAGGAGTGAAATGGGTCGGTAAGACTCTCATCCTGGGCAAGGATCGGGGGTGCTGATCCCCTAGACAATGAATCATTGAACAGATCCAATAATAAAGGTATTAGCTGCTCAGAGAACCTCTTATAAAATTTGGATGAGAAGATGTCAGGGCCGGTGGCTTTGCCAGATTGCAGCCGACTGATACATTTCTGTATTTCAGTTCCCATTTCCTGCCTTCCTCAATTGTCAGGATGTGCAAACCATCTAGAAACCACATCATGTCCAAGGTGTCTGGAGGTGGCTCGGATTCATATCACTCATGGTAAAACAAACTGAAAGCCACAGTAACCTGGAGAGGGGCTGACACAAAGTTACCTTAAAACATAGAACATACAGTGCAGGAGGAGGCCATTCGGCCACCGACCCACTTAAGCCTCATTTCCACCCTATCCCTGTAACCCAATAACCCCTCCTCACCTTGTTTGGACACTAAGGGCAATTTAGCATGGCCAATCCACCTAACCCGCACGTCTTTGGACTGCGGGAGGAAACCGGAGCACCCGGAGGAAACCCACGCAGACAAGGGGAGTGCTGTGAAGCCACAGTGCTATCCACTTGTGCTACCTTGCTGCCCTTTGTTCTGAATCCAAGGGATTTCTCAGGAGGCAGCCTACTCTCTAGTTGATGCGCCAAATGCCGACCTGCCTTTTCCCCATGCTCATGGAAGGTGCCCAGGAACATCATAACTGATGCACTGCTTTTTTCGTGGAAATCAATTATTTCTTCAGTGTTGTTTGGCTAATCAGCATATCAAAGCCTAATGTCATCCGCCCAACCAATCTCCTTTTTCCAATTTCCATTTTAAAAGTAGCTGTTTTCCTTTTTAAACATACATTCACCAGAACACATTCCCAATGATTAGATTTCTTATTTATCCCATTTTATCACGCGGTCCTAACAAAAACAATACAATTAATGGCTAATAATGCATTTAAAAGTGTTGTATTTTCTGGAGAAATAATTCGCTGAGAGACAATTTAATAAGTGCCTTATTTTAGCACATTTGTGCCTTATACTATCTGCGCTCGTTTTGATGTAATTTCCAACCTATTAGTCCTGATAAATATTTTTAAATTCCTGATTTTTATTAAAAACAAACTGCGGTGGAATGCCAAGGAAATTTCTCTTCAACTCCCTGAGCAACTTCGGCAGATGATCAATGCAAAACCCGAGATATAGATGTTTAAAGCAAAGTATGGCATCAGGGAATCCCCATGGAAAATCGAATGGTGTGGTGATTGTCTCTTTCAGGACAACACAGCAGATAAAGGTCATCTGACTTGGGTGACCAATTATGACTCCCTCTAGGAGTTCTTTTAGACAGAGGTATTTCAGAACTGGCCGCAGATATGATGCTGCTCCTGTAGATCCTTGCAAGTAAATCCTTTGTTGTTCACTAATGAAGTCTCTGAAAGTGTATGAGTAGAAATGTTTAGAATCCTTTAATGCACAGCCGCTTTGCAATTTTCAAATTGTTGTTGCTTCTAGTATTCTAAAGGGTTATTACAGTGATTGGATGGATCCTGAATCAGACAAATGCTTTATCTCACCCAAAGAGAAGAAATAGGGAGGGGGGGGGGGGGGGGGGGGGAGGGAGCAACTATAAATTGTCAACCACATTTATGGCTTTAGCTTAGGAATTCAACATAATTCCAAACATGCGTTAATAAGAACTGCACAGTTGCCTACATACAAAAAAAGTGAAATTAAAACTAAATCTATACTAACGATTGTCCAATCGGGTAATTACATGATACATACAGAGCTATCATTCTGAGTGGTATGTTTACACTTGTCTGACAATCTTAACTAACACATGGTCAAAATTCTGAAATTCCCTCCCTAACAGCACTGTGGGTTTACCTACACCTCAGGGACTGCAGTGGTTCAAGGAGGCAGCTGTCCACCACCTTCTGAAGGGTAAATGAGGATATGATGGGCAATAAATGCTGGCCTCGCCAGTGATGTCCACATCCCGTAAATGAGTTTTTAAAAATTGTTTCTTTCACCGAACATACACCTTGTTGTTTCTCAAACAACAACCTGCCAACGTCCACCTCCATGTAACATAAGCATGGTCAAAAAGTATGAAAATACAGACTCATATTGAACAGACCCCATTTTCGGATACTTGATGCAGTCAGCATATAATAGCCAATGTACGAATACTTTAGTTACATGTAAATTTTCTGTTTATATCATTATTTTGCAATAAAGTAGCTCTTACTCTTAGTAGCATTTGTGTGACTTGGTATTTTATAAGACTTGTGCTTTATTCAGTGCTGTTTTAGTTTAGAATTGATTCCTGTCTTTGACAAGACCTTGCATTTATTATCAAAAGTGCTTAAAAGGGCGACATCTTTGTTCTTATCATTGCCCCAGAATTTTATATTTACAACCTGTAGCCATTTGGGATGGCCACTTACAAAGGAAACATGGATACTTGCAAAGACTCAAATATGGCCAATACAGGATTCAGGCAAACTCAGAGCCTAAATGTATATTTCCTAACAGAGAACCAAATAGTATCGAAACCCCGAGCCGATTTGCATTCTAATGACCCATTTCCCCAGGACAAAGGACAGGTACTCAGGTATCAGATACAATTCCAGACACCTTGGCGCCACTCCCTTCACCCAGGAAGCCCAAACAGCCAAGGCCAATGACCGCTCAGGACATGCCCAGCCATCAAGGCACCCGCCCTTTTACTGGCTCAAATCGAAGGCAGTAATTGAAGCCTGCCGAATTATTGGGTCCAAAGCTAAGAGCCGCCCAAAAGAGCGTGAAACTCCAAAGAATAAAGAGTGACACTGCCATGTGTTCGATCTCTTTTGGCCCTGGCACACCGGCACTCTTCGGCCCGGTCTATACCTGAAGCCAACTGCAGCACCACGACCAGAAGCAAGTTCAAGATCAACGATCGCTACCAGACGGATGAGCCCAGCAGAACCAAAGTTACTTCTCCAGACCCAGCCACTCCAGATCCGAACAAAAGCCTTGTTCCTCTGCCAAAGCCGGGTGCCTGAAAGTTAAGTACAGTTTGTTGTCCCGTTAGGTGTAATTTCGCTTGTAGTGTTTTTATGTTGCATGTGTGAGTTAATCTTGTGTGTAAATAAACCATTATTGAACTTGAACTAACTGACTGGTTGTTGGGTCTTTGATCAATATCTGGTTGAACCTTTGGTAGTATCATCTGATACCTGGCGACCCTGAAAAGCAATATCACTCAATATAAAAAAGAGGCAACCTTATTGGCGTCTCCGGCGCAAATTGGCAACAAACCCCAATGGGCCAGGGGACCAGGACCACCAAAACAACCTGCCAAAGCAATTCTTCTCTCAATTCAATCGTAAATAAACACAACTGTAAATGTTGCAGTTCACGTTAACCTGGAAATAGACTGGACAGCCCGAGGATTTATCAGTAAACTTTAATATTACACTTTGGTTGTATTTTTGTGTTGAGTTTTTACGTGCTGCTGTCGAAACCTAACAGTAAGTTTTGATTTCTGCCATTTAATTCATAATCTTTGGAAAATCAGTATTACACTCGAAAATACATTGAAGCAGAGTGCACAATTTAGGAAAGCACTGACTAAGTTTTTCATTCAATGAGCAAGTTTTGGAAAGCTTAAAACATATCAAATTACACACTTTCCAACGCGATGGTAAAGCTAAATAATAGCATGGCTAAGATGATCCAATGAAGTCGTCTGAAGTGTATTTCTAAATTATCTGGATTAACGATTCTCTTCTGCGTTTAATAATATGGGAGTTAAACTGTGAGATTACTGGTCTATTCTGGAAATATGTCGAACTGCCCTCTATTTGCGGCGCATCAAAAAAATGACGGGTTACATTGCGAGACTTGCAGGTGCCGGAAAGGGCGGGATGTTTCCTGCTGCTGCTCTTTGATTCCAGTCAAAGGTGGAGTCTCTCGTCGGGGACCATATGAGAGCCACGTAAAAAACAAAGTTTATTTCCCAGGATGAAGTCGCCGTTGCCCTTGTTTCTGTTCGTTCTGCTTCTTCTGGGTGAAAGCTGTATGGCTGAGAAAAAGCGAGGCCCGAAGGTAACAGCTAAGGTAGGTTCCCGGTTTGCTGGCGGACAGCTCGTGGAGTCGGACACGGCAGGCACGTTCATTCGGCCGCCACTACATGGGCAGAAGGCAGCTCTTCAGCTGGCAGGCTGATGGTTCGACATTACAATGTTGCACTCAGACATGGCTTGAGTTTGAGCGAATAGATAGCGGCAGTGGCAGATTCCTTCCCTCCCATATTTTGAACAGTGGAACAGTTAGAAACGCAGAACTTGGAGAACAGGGAAAACTTGGAAATTAAGAGTGTCTAAACCCCACAAGTTGTGGATGACAGACACTCGACACGCTGGGGCTAACCAAACACCCTGTCACTTCATCTGTAAAACTATTATTTACAACATTGAAGCCAAGTAGGATCAACTTGGTTAAAAAGTTCGTTCAAATGGCTGTTGCTTTGAAATCCTAGCCTCTGTAATGTGCAAACGTTAAACTTATTAATTTGAGTCGTCAAAGCGACGTCACATGAACTTAAAGAAAGGCGTAGTATGCTGTTCGGCATTTGGCAAATTGAATCATGTTCAAACATTCCATCAGGTGTTTGATAAATTCTGTAACCATGAGTTTTACTTTTCAATCATTTGCAATATATCTAGTCAGCACTGGTTCATTATTCATTGGTATCATACCTAACTCCAAGGTGAGCTTCCAACCACATATTAGCAACATCACCAGAAACCCCAATTTTCACTTCCCTTGACTGTCTTGAGTTCATCTGGTGTGAATATCCTCATCCATGCCTTTATTACTTTTAGACTTGACTATTCCAACACCGTCATGGCTGGTCTC
This sequence comes from Scyliorhinus canicula, assembly GCF_902713615.1. NCBI lineage: Eukaryota > Metazoa > Chordata > Chondrichthyes > Carcharhiniformes > Scyliorhinidae > Scyliorhinus > Scyliorhinus canicula. Next base: position 102,574,491 of record NC_052153.1, read on the forward strand.
CCACATTCTACTTCCAGTAAAGTTGAGGCCATCTCAAACTCTGTTACCTGTGACCTAATTCGCACCTTGTTCTATTTACCTATCACCCCTTGTGCTCAATGAATAACTCTGGATACCATTTAAGCAACGTTGCAATTGTAAAATTCTCATCCTTGGTTACAGATTCTTCCATGGCTTTGCCTATCTCGTCCAGCACTACCTCAGATATCTGCATCCCTCAAATTCTGGCCTATTGAGCATCTCTGATTTTAATCTATCCACCAATGTCTTCAGCACCATAGGTCCTAAGCCCTGAACCTTTACACCCCTGTGTCTTATTTTCTTCCTTTATGACATACTATAAAACTTACCTTTTTTGACTGAGCTTTTTGTCATCTTCACTAAAGAAAGAACAGAACAGGGATTTAAGAACAGATTTAAGATGACTGGCAAATCTTTTTTAATGAATCTAGTGGTTAAGAGCTGGAATGCAGCACCTGAGTGTGTAGTGGAGGCAGATACAATCAGAGCGCTCAAAAGTAATTGCATAAGCACCTCAACTGTTTCAGGTTCAGAAAAGCCTTGTGCTTGCAGCTCATCAGCTCTTGGATCTCCAGGTCATTCTTATTGAACTGGTGTTTCCTGGTTGAGTCGTCAAGCGTCTTTTCGTAAGTGCTGATTATGGAGGCCTTGAGGGAAGACCAGGTGTGAGAACATGCTGCGTCTCTGGATCACCGTCATCTTGGTCGTGAGGTGCTAGTTGAATAGGGCTCTCTTTTCAGGGACTTTGAGTGCCTCAGCATTGATTTTCCTAAAGCATTGTTTCTGTTGTCATTGCTGCTTTGAAGCTACATTGATGTTGATCACAGAACAACTTAGACGGTGGTCCATCCAGCAGTCGTCGGCTCCTGTAACAGGGTATACGCACATCCTTACAGTTCCTCGCTCGGATGATGATGTAGGTGAGCAGCTGTTGTATTTCCTTACCACCCTCTGCTGATTACCCCTTCCCAGCGGTCTGTGCCTTTTACAGCTCTGGTATTGAAGCCACCAAGAAGATCAGCTTGTCGACAGTTAGGACTCAGCCATGGATTGTTCAAAGCTGGAGTAAAATTCCTCTTTGCACTCCAGGGATTTCAAAGTCGACTGGAGAGCAAGCTCTGCTATATAGGCTAAGGACATAAAAGCATACATACTCCCGGTTTTCTCCTTTCCACAGGTCCTCTCTCACTGGAATTCATTTTAAAAAAAAATTTAGATTACCCAATTATTTTTTCCAATTAAGGGGCAATTTAGTGTGGCCAATCCACCTACTCTGCACATTTTTGGGTTGTGGGGGCGAAACCCACGCAGACACAGGGAGAATGTGCAAACTCCACACGGACAGTGACCCAGAGCCGGGATCGAACCTGGGACCTCAGCGCCGTGAGGCGGTTGTGCTAACCACTAGGCCACCATGCTGCCCCTCACTGGAATTCATAAAGTGTAGAGAAGCAATGGGGTCATTTGTAATAACCTGCATGGGGGGACACAGGGCGAGATTTATTGCTTTCCCCATATGGCTCGAGGAGTATGAGCTCCCCTGCTAACTGCAGGGCTGATAACCATGTTGCAAATAAGGTCTGCCAGATAGGAACCGACCGACAAAGAGAGAGGACCTGGTGAGGTTCACCTGGGCCCCTTGTCGGGGCAGCAGGGTAGCATGGTGGTTAGCATAAATGCTTCACAGCTCCAGGGTCCCAGGTTCGATTCCCGGCTGGGTCACTGTCTGTGTGGAGTCTGCACGTCCTCCCCCTGTGTGCGTGGGTTTCCTCCGGGTGCTCCGGTTTCCTCCCACAGTCCAAAGATGTGCGGGTTAGGTGGATTGGCCATGCTAAATTGCCCGTAGTGTCCTAATTAAAGTAAGGTTAAGGAGGGGGTTGTTGGGTTACGGGTATAGGGTGGATACGTGGGTTTGAGTAGGGTGATCATGGCTCGGCACAACATTGAGGGCCGAAGGGCCTGTTCTGTGCTGTACTGTTCTATGTTCTATGTAAGTAATACATTCTTATAAGTAAATGCCTTCTTTTGTTTATTCATCTGACTCCCCTTGTGTTTATTAAATTGGTGACGAGGGTGAGATTCGAACTCGCGTGTATACAACCGGGTGTCTCCAAGATGAAAATGCTGGTCAGGAGTTACGTCTGGTGGGCGGGTATCGTAGCCCAACACTGCCCTGTTTGTTAAGACCATCAAACATCTGGCAGTGGTGCCACAGCACCCGTGGGAGTGGCTTGGATGTCCCTTGGCTCCTGTTATGTGGATTTTGCTGGCCCGTTTTTAGGATCCATGTTTCTCATCTTGGTGGATTCACACTCAATGTGGCTGGAGGTTCACCAAATGGCGTCCACCACCTGGGACTTGATAAAACAAACCGCAGGATCGATGGATACCTGGCTGGCACATTTTCTGTTCTCATATTGAATGACACCACATGCTGTGACTGGGGTGGCTCCTGCTGAAATGTTGATGGGTCACCGACTCAGGTTTGTTGCTTCCCGACACTGGCACATAAGTACACACATAAGATTTACAAGGGCGTTGCCCGACTAGGCATCGTCATCTCCGACACTTCACACCCGATGAGGCGGTCCATGCCTTGCTGACTTCCAGGGGTTGATGAGGCGGTCCATGCCTTGCTGACTTCCAGGGGTTGATGAGGCGGTCCATGCCTCGCTGATTTCCAGGGGTTGTCGTTCGTCCAATCAGCCCCGTAGCATAGCAGGTCCATGATTGAGGTGAGCTCATGAAGCCTCACCTAGATCACCTTCGTGCCCGACAGATCGCCACTCGGGAGGCTCGTCGAGGGCACTCCACCCTAGCCCTGCCGTTGCTCTGGTTCCGAAGCCTGTGCATCTGGCTCCATTGTCTGTTTCTCGTGATACCTCGATGCCTGATGTCTGGTCGTCTGATTCCGATATGGAGACACAGATGTCTGGGGTCTCAGACTCTGACATCGTTCAGCCGCCTTTGCAGGGTTCTTCGCACAGGTCCAGCTGCAAGCGTAGTTCTCCAGCTCACTTCATGCCGGCTGATCCAGTCCCACTGCTAGGCAAGGATGTGTCGAAGCCAAAGCATCTATGTCATCCATTGCCCACTGACACTGCGCTGGCTTCTTCTATTCCTTCCTTATCATCTGTGTTTTTAACTTCTTCTTTGTTTACTCTTTGTCTTCATTGTCCTCATCGTTCCCTTTGGGGGTCTTCGGACTTTGAGGGGGAAGGGTTTTAATAACCTACACAGGGCGAGTTCAATTGTTTTCCCATGTGGCTCGGAGTATGAGCTCCCCTGGTAACTACGGGACTGGTAACCATGTTGTATAAAAGGCCGTCCAGATAGGAACATACCAACAGTGACAGAGGACCCAGTGATGTTCAACCGGGCCCCTTGTAAATAGTACATTCTTATAAATAAATGTCTTCTTTTGTTTACTCAGCTGACTCCCTTCGCCTTTATTAAACCATTAACAGTGAAGAGGAGCAATGAGAGAGGAGCAATTTGGCTATTAACAGCATGAGCTCATGAGGCTGCCACTGCTACCAACAGGCAATATCTAGAAACATTAAATCAACTTCCAAAATTACACAGAAAATACTCCAACTTCTCAGCCTCCTCTACAGGTCCAAAGTATGTTAGAACATAGAACTGTACAGCACAGTACAGGCCCCTCGGACCACGATATTGTGCTGAACTAGTCTGAAACTAAGATGAAATCAACCTACTCCCAATCATTCTAGTGTACTCTATATGCCTATCCAATAACCGCTTGAAAGTTCCTAAAGCGTCCGACTCCACTATCATAGCTGGGAGTGCGTTTCATGCTCCAACCACTCTCTGAGTAAAGAACCTACCTCTGACATCCTTCCTATATCTTCCACCATGAACCTTTATAGTTATGCCCCCTTGTAACAGCTACATCCATCCGAGGGAAAAGTCGCTGAACGTCCATTCTATCTATCCCTCTCATCATCTTATACACCTCAATTAAGTCACCTCTCATCCTCCTTCACTCCAATGAGAAAAGCCCTAGCTCTCTCAACCTTTCCTCATAGGACCTGCCCTCCAATCCAGGCAGCATCCTGGTAAATCTCCTTTGCACCTTTTCCAATGCTTCCACCTTCCTATAATGAGGTGACCAGAACTGCACACAATACTCCAAATGTGGTCTAACCAAGGTCTTGTACAGTTGCAGCATAACCTCACGGCTCTTAAACTCAATCCCCCTGTTAATAAATGCTAACACACTATAGGCTTTCTTCACAGCTCTATCCACTTGGGTGACAACTTTCAGAGATCTATGGATATGAACTCCGAGATCTCTCTGCTTCACATTCTTCAGAACCCTGCCGTTAACCCTGTAATCTGCATTCAAATTTGTCCTACCAAAATGAATCACCTCACACTTGTCTGCCACTTTTCAGCCCAGCTCTGCATCCCTAACTGAACCTTGTTTTCTCATCCTTACATAAGCCCCCTTCTTCCTCTTGACAAGACATTCAACCTCTTTTGTAAATCATAGTTCCCTCACTCGACCATTTCCTCCCTGCCTGACAGGGACATACATATCAAGGACACAACAGTATTTGCTCCTTGAACAAGCTCCACATCTCAATTGTGCCTATCCCTGACAGTTCCTGTTTCCATCTTATGCTCCCCAATTCTTGCCTAATCGCATCGTAATTACCCTTCCCCCAGTTATAAATCTTGTCCTGCCGTGTGTTTCTATCCCTCTCCATTGTTATAGTGAAAGTCACCGAATTGTGGTCATGATCTCCAAAGTGCTCTCCCACAACCAAATCTAACACTTGGCCCGGTTCATTACCCACTACCAAATCCAATGTGGCCCTGCCTCTTGTCGGTCTGTCCACATATTGTGTGAGGAAACCCTCCTGCACACACTGGATAAAAACAGCCCCATCCAAACTGATCGAATTATAGTGGTTCCAATAAATATTTGGAAAGTTAAAGTCACCCATGACAACTACCCTGTGACTACTGCACCTATCCAAAATCTGCATTGCAATCTTTTCCTCCACATCTGTTACTGTTTGGGGGCCTATAGAAAACTCCTAATAAAGTGATCGCTCCTTTTCTTTATCTAACTTCAGCCCACACTACCTCAGTAGACAGATGCTCCTCAAACTGTCTTTCTGCAGCCATTATACTATCCTTGATTAACACAACAGCCTGCATGAGCCAAAATGATCCTTTTCCGCTACAGCCAGCACTGGCATACTTTGATTCTTCACAGTCCTGAGGCTGAGAAATGAGTTGCTGGATCGGTATCTTGTTCAGCCCCATTCCAAGCCGAATCCCAGTTTGTGAATTGTTGCAATTGCATGCTTTAGCCATTATGTAACTCTTTGCATAACGTTTATAAAGTCTGTTTCTTAACCAATATGCCAATTGTTTTATCTACTTCCATCTACATGCGCAAACTGTACCTGTAACTTAAAAAACATTATTTGTTTGTTACTATCCTCTTCTAGGCCACTGACTCATTCCTCCATCGCACACACACCTACCTGTCTGCTTCCATCCAGCTACCTGGTCTCTACCTCATGGAACATTTCAAACTTGTACTCTAGCCCCAATACTGCCGATAACATTTCTAATGTAAGTTATGCCTCTTCATGAGATTAAAGCCACGCAGCGTACCACCCAAAAATATTCTGAGCTTCCCAGCTCGTCTGAATTCTGTCTTCTGCCTTGTCATGTCTCAGTACTTCCTTCCTTCCCATATTATCACTGCTTCTGCCCATTGTTCCCTGCTTTCTCCAATCTTTAAAAATCTCTCCCATTCCTATCATGCATATTGTTCCATCATCCATTCAGCTGGCCTCAATTTAAATAAAATCTCAGGCGCACCTTCCATCTCTGCCAGTTGCGCAGTACCAATTTGACTCAGTCTGCCAGCTTGATGCCTCTTTCTCCAGTTTTCATTTTCTCTGTCCACTTTGCTACTGTGCATTAAAGGTGGAGGGAGTGAATATTTATGGTGTTGTTTGGTCTGTCACCTGCTTTGTCCTGGATGATGTTGAACTTCCTGAGTGTTGTTGAAACTGCTCATCTAGGCAAGTAGAGAGTATTCCATCACATTCCTGACTTGTGCCTAGTGGATAGTGGACAGACTTTACGGTGTCAGGAGATAAGTTACCCACCACAGAATTCCCAGTCCCTGACCTGCCCATGTAACCACAGTATTTTTGTGGCTGGTAGAATCAGTTTTCTGGCCAATGGTATCCAAAAGGATGTTAACGGTGGGGGCTTCAGTGATAGTGATGCTGTCTATGTCAAGGGGCATTTGGTCTTGTCTGATCACAGAGCCTTGCATTTGGTCGTATTTAACTGCTTATTGTTTTCCTCACACAATCATTGAGAATATTGAGAGTTTCCTGAAGCTCACTGACTGAACCCAATGTCAAGACTCTGTGGCTATCATATTATCTGCATATTTCCAGTATCTGTGGCCAGAAGAAGAGAGTTTAATCGAGGATTAGTGAAGAGAGCATTTTTGAGGATTAGTGAAAGAATTGGCCCGAGTCAGGTGCCAAGGCAGTTTGCTGTTAATTGGACACTTTCAAATAGGCAACCATGGTATCTGACACAGTGCTGGGTCAGTTATCGACTGGACAGGTATCTCACGAATGCTTAACTTTAACAATTTCTTAACCATACCTGGATTATCAACCCTTTCAAATGCCTTTGAAAAATCTGTTGTACCAATGGTTGAGTTCATTCTCAGTTTATTAGCACTTTTACAAGTTAGCACAGCATTAGTTCAATGTCAACCAGCAGTGAGTTGTTGATCTTCCAGCCCAGTCACTAAACCGATCACAGTCAATTAGAGGAGCCATACCTGATAATAACCATTTAGTCATGAACTGCACTGCAATCTTAGAGAAATTATCTGTCAAGATGATACGGCATAGTTTGTCCAGTGTTGCTTGTTGTTTCTTCAGGACTGGAACAATGATTGCTTGCTTTCATTAACGTGGAACTACTCCCTGCAAGAAACATTTAAGACATTGCATAACGGAGCACAAAGCCCATAGGCAAAGATTCCGATAAGCTTGCCTGGAACTCCATCCACACCAGCTGACTTTTCAGGTTCAACTCTCAAGAAACCTTGGAAGACTTCCCATGATTAGATGACAGGACGTTTTCATGGCAGCAAAAACATTGATAAGTGTGAAAAGTCCAGAGAAGTCGCATCAACAGCAACATCTGTCATTTATCAATGATTTTGCTGATGGATAGTGGCTGGGACTGATTTTCCATTAGGAACTGCAATGGGCTGAGAGGACCAGGAAGACAGCATCATTGGTTTAATGAATTTATACCACACTGGTGGATTATCCTTCTTCAATTACATTATTTGGTCATAATAGAAGTTTGCTTTGTCGTTTGCAATGGCACATTGGACATTTTTACAATACTCCTTCTAGTCCAGGGAGTCTGGACTGTGAAAAATATCTTGTTTCATGTGGGTATGGATTGCTTCGTTATTTGTGGAGTTACGAGGAACATTGGGCGGTATTCTCTTCCCCCCCCTTCCCCCCCCCCCCCCCCCCCCCCAACGCCGGGTGGGAGAATCGTCGGGGTGTCGCGTGAATCGCGTCACGCTGCCCCGACCCCCGCATGCGATTCTCCCACTACCCTGAAACCAGCGCCGCGCGAATCGCACCGGACCACTCGGAGAATCGTCGCGAGCGGCCATTCTCCGGCACGGACGGGCCGAGCGGTCACTCCGACACGACAGGTTCCCGCTAGCGCCATCCACCCTTGGTCGCTGCCGGCGGGAACTGTGCGGGAACGCTGGTGGGGGGTGGGGTGGCGTCTTCACCTGGAGGGGGCCTCTGATGGGGTCTGGCCTGCGATCGGGGCCCACTGATTTGCAGACTGGCTTCTTTCCCCCCCCCTCCCTTCTCGGGCCTACCTCCTTCCGCGGCCAGCCCCAGAACACCAGCGCCATGTTGGTGAGGGGCCAGCGTGCGCAAGAAGTTTCCCACGCATGTGCAGGATGGTGCGGCCCAACTGCACATGCGTAGAAATGAGCTGCCCCAACTGCGCAAGCCAGAATAGGTCATCCCCTAATTTTGAAACAAGTCCCCAGATGTTAGTGAGAAGAACTTTACAGGATCAACTGGGCTGACCATGTGTGCCTGTTGCAACTGATGCCTAGTTTAATGCTAGGCAGTTAGTTCTGTTTTATTCCTATTTGACTTTTCCTTTTGCGCTTTGGTACAACTGATTGGCTTGCGAGACCATTTTCGAGAACAGTGAAAAATCAACCACGTTTGATATAGGTTTAATTTCTTGGTGGAGGGATTGGCATTCAGGAGATGTAAATACCAGCTTGTCTTCACACTGAGGTAGAAAGAGGAAACCACAAACATCAATTTTAATACACCTCGCCAATTATTTGTTTTCAGTTTTTATGGATGTTTACTTACAAGTTGTTCAAAATGAAAAGTCCTATTAATATACTTGACTCCTCTTAATAATAATCTTTATTGTCACAAGTAGGATTACATTAACGCTGCAATGAAGTTATTGTGAAAAGCACCTAATCGCCACATTCCGTCGCCTGTTCGGGTACACAAGAGGGAGAATTCAGAATGTCCACTTCACCTAACAGCATGTCTTTGGAACTTGTGGGAGGAAACCGGAGCACCCAGAGGAAACCCACGTAGACACGGGGAGAACATGCAGACTCCACGCAGACAGTGACCCAAGCCTGGAATCAAATCTGGGACTCTGGTGCTATGAAGCAACAGTGATAACTACTGTGCCGCCCACAAAGTTGTTTTATTTGAATTATCTGTTACAAATGCAAAAATGCCAACTGTGCACTTTTACTAAAATTATTTAATTTATATTACTGTATAATTTGAGCAAATATAAATTCAAATTAATTAGTGTATTTGAATGCCCAGTATTGTTGAAGGATAGTTCTGCTAGATGGGAATGGTGTCATTCAGACCAAAATTGTCACATTAATTTATAATGTACAACTCCAATGAAAGTTTTCTACAACTTTAGGTATTCTTCGACATTCAAATTGGTGGAAAAGATGTTGGAAGGATCGTCATTGGATTATTTGGTAAAGTTGTTCCACTGACAGTAGAAAACTTTATCATCCTAGCGACAGGTGAGGTAAGGTGCTGTTAAGTTAAATCATGAATATCAAATTAGTTGTAACACAAAAAGGAAATCCAGTTTATTTTAAGTACTCATCATTTTTCCACTCTATACGCACAAATTTCTGAGGCTGGTCTGATATTCTGCCTCCCTATTTTGTCCGAAGATTGGTAGTGTATGCATTGTGATGACTTTTAAATGGCAAAATGCATTCAACTTTATGCCCCATGGAATTGTTGCATTCATTTGAAGCAGTTTTAATTTTGCTGAATCTGAAGTGAATATGATCCAAGATTCACTGACACAAGACTATCTTTAGGAAGTATTCATGTACTGTTTCTGCTTCATACACGCTAAGTATAATTAACATTGAACAACATCCAGGTGGTCCCATGCATGGTCTCGAATGTTAGCAAGCCCGCGGTTAGTATCACATTTGGGCCAGGACTTTTAGGATGGCATGGTTTTGCGTCCCTCCATCCAAGGAATCAACATTGGACACATCGCCGCTGACACTAGCTGCCCTGCAGCGATCAAATTCTCCAATGAGCGTTAATTGACTGGAGATAGGATTTCCACCCCTCATGAGGGAGGAAGTTCCACCCAGAGAGCTGCCAGATTACCTGATTGGCTGGCAAGTCTAGAAGCTGCAGTGGTTAGGAGTCCAGATTCAGGTAAATGTGGGGGTCTCAGGGCGGGGAGGGGATATGATGCGTGTGGTGGAGGGACCACCAACAGGGACAAGACCTTTTTGCGCGGGGTCCCCGTGTTGAAAGGAGGCTGTTCGTAGAAGCACCTACTGCATCCCACCAGAGGCTGAACAGGGTCAGTGGTCACCCTCCTGTCCATACCCCTGAACTCCCTTTGCCAACCTGAAAATTGAGGCTGGGTAGGAAATAGCCTGTACATGGTTATTGATTGACCACTCAAAAGCGTCAATTGGGTCAAGGTCAAGCAAGCTGGACTAGGCTTTGGCCATCGCAAAATTGTGGAGTGGCGGGGTGGGTGGGAGCCCAGTGAGAATCATAAAATCTCTTACAGTGCAGTAAAGGCCATTTGGCCTATCGAGTCTGCACCGACCCTCAGAAAGAGCACTCCACCCAAGCCCACTTTCCCACCTTGTTCCAATAACCTAACCTACACATCCCTGGACACTAAGGCGCAATTCAACATGGCCAATCCACATAACCTGCACATCTTTGAAATTGTGGGAGGAAACCGGAGCACCTGGTGGAAACCCACGCAGACCCAGGGAGAATGTGCAAACTCCACACAGTCACCCAAGGCTCGAATTGAGCTCAGGTCCCTGGCGCAGAGGCAGCAGTGTTAACCACTGTGCCACTGTGATGCCAAAATATTCTAAATTGGAGCATCCAAATAATTTTACAGCCAACCCCCGCCTACAAATCTGCCAGCAGTGTGAAGTAAAAACCTGCTCCTGGCGTCAAACTGAAACAAATTTGATCTGCCCACACACAACCTGGGGCTGTATTTTAGATACATGGGATGCATTAGCCACACATGCAAAGGAACACATTGGAGTAAATTATTACCTTAAGCTTCTGTAAGTTTTTTTTCCATTAGTTGAATATACTGAATGTTCATGTACTTCCCATAGAATGTATAATTCCACCCAAGGGGGCAGGTTGCTCTCATTCTAATACCAAAACTTTAGAAAGGACACCAGAATCACTGGACTGTTTGGCCCTCCCTCTCGCCCTGTAATCATATTTCTGGCTGTGTCTTTCATTTCCCATAATGAAATTGAGGAAACTTGTATCCTATCACTCTGACTTTATGCCAGATTAATTTCCTTTTTAAAAAAATCTTTGCCTTCTTAAAAAATCCACCTTTATAACCTACCATCACACAGCTTCCAGAATGAGTAAGCTCTGATCTCTGCGAGTGAAGCTCAGGATCTAATTGTTAAATAATATGAACTGATGTGGCGGGTAGATCACTCTGATTTATTATTTTCTTTCATTGCTTCAGCTTCCTCCAGTTACAGAGAAAACTGGAATCTCGTTATGGAGAAGTGTATCTGGTCTCATTCTCAGGAATGCAAAGTAAAATTGTTCCTTTAACTGTTTAACTTGTAGAATTGAATCCAGATAAACTAATGTAAATTGCCAAGAAATTGTTATGTTTGGATCGGTTACATATTTATTCAGGCTTTAATGTATATGCTCAAAATCAAAGCCCTGACTGTAATCTTGATGAGACTTTAAGTTCAGTACAGGTTGCCAATGTTGGTACCGTATATGCAAATAAATAGAACATCTAAAAAAAAGGCATTTCTTATAAAAATGTGACAGATTAATGAATGGGAAATATGCACATTCTAATTATTGTAGAACATTAGACAGGCCTATTTTTGCTTTCTCTTCCAGTGTATTTTTGTTTTATATGGCTATAGCAGGACTCCTTAGGAAATTTGGTAACAATTGAAATCTCAACATCTAAAGAATTATACCATAAATTTACATCATGAAACATCCCACCAGTCTTTCTAAACCGAAAAAATAAACAAGCACCCTTTGATTTCACCCTCCAACCAGCCCTTTTGATTTGGACTCCTAATTTGTATTTCTTGTTTTATATTTCCAGCTTTTTTCCATATTTATAACTTTCTATTCGATTTACTTTTTTTACAGTTACCTGTCACTATTAGTAGATCTAGCCATGCCTGCCCATGGATGATTCCAACCTGGACAATCTTTCAGTTTAGTGTAGTACTGAAGTTGTACTGTTGGTTGTTACTTGCACGTGTTAAACATTACCACACTTATAAAGGATTCCAAAGACATTTGTAGCAGTTTTTTTATTCCAGTGTTATCCTTCCCCTTCACAGTCTCTGAAGTACTTCAGAAAGGTAACACTTTCGTAATATATGGGAATAATTTGCACATAACAAGTGCCTGCTAACAGCAGTGAAACAAATGGCCAGATGATCTCTTACTGGTGTTGGTTGAGGTAAAAATGCTAGCTGGGGCTTTGTGAGAACAACTCCAATCACCGTTGAATTGTGCCATGAGATCTTTTTATATCCACTTGAGAGCACTGATGGCATCTCTGGCACCCTACAGGAAATCAGAATCCAGTTTTTTTTAAAGCAACATTTTCAGTGGTTTTTTTTCTATAATGTAATCCCTGGCCTTAGGCTCTGAACCACATCCTACCAGAGAGAAATCAAGCTTATAATTTTGTATGTTGGCCGCTGTTTAGACTTCCTCCAGTTGATGACTGACTGCATTTAGTGCTTTGATTGTTCATGGAATTTTTACTTCTGAAGGGAAAATATATAAAGTAGTGTTTTATAAAATTAACTCGCATTGTTTTCATTGATGTGTAAATTCCTATATTGATCACACTTTTAATTCAGTTTTCCATGCAAAAACACAAATTAACCGATTAAAATGTTAGGTATTTTTTTACAGAGAGGGTACGGTTACACTGGCAGCATATTTCATCGTGTGATCAAGGATTTCTTGATACAAGGTGGAGATATTACTTCAGGAGATGGAAAAGGAGGTAAGGATCGTCTTCGTTTTTCTTTGTAAAATACTTTACTTAAGCTTTTATAATTTTAAAAATGTTTACAGTGGTTTTTGTTTACCATAGAAACCGGTTTCACTTTATCAGAAAGACAATTATTGGGCGTGTGATTTTCTAATTTTGGTTTATAGTGTTTTAAAAGTTCATAGAATCAAAATAAATACCATGTTTAATTTATTGCTATTTTAACTTTTCACATCCTTTCTAATTGCTGGGTGTACTGATCATTTATTTTATGTAACACGGTGACATTCTAAGAATATAGGACTTGTGGTTGGAGCAAAACCTAGAGACCTCTAGATAGATATTTCTGTTATGGTTAATCTGTAAATACCTGACATTAAAGTGTCAGATTAATGTACATTATGTATTGTACTATACTCTGCTTATTGATGTTCTAGGAACAAGCATATATGGAGAGAGGTTTCCTGATGAAAACTTCAAACTGAAACATTATGGAATTGGATGGGTCAGCATGGCAAACGCAGGACCAGACACTAACAGCTCCCATTTTTTCATTTCATTAACAAAACCAAAGTGGCTAGATGGAAAGCATGTGGTGTTTGGAAAGGTCATATCTGGAATGGTAACTAAGTTTTCTTTTCTGAGTGACCAGTTATTATATTTCATACAATTGTTTCCTAAAACCTTTTAAGTAATACTGCCTATATGTACGAGTAGATCTTATCCCACTGACCTGAGGATAAACTAGCCTTCTAAGCTGCAAGACAAAGGGTGAAGTTCACAAACTTTCTGACCATCTTCAGTTTGGGGATGAACAGATTCATTGCCAATTCTATTACCCATTCAGAGATTCAAGATCTGTTAATTCCATTTTACTTTAAAATCCATTTTTATTAGGTAATCTAATAGGGTGCATTATTAGGTGCATTAGGTGATCTAATAATCAAAGCAAGTCATTAAATCAAGTCATCTTTAATGAAGTTTCACTGCTTTTTATTTTAAAAATAAGGACACGTACTCAGGTGTTCTGTTTTCACATTAAAGTTAGCTCCAGTATGCTTTTTGTTGGCCTGCATGTGAATGTGAAATGAAGGATTATTTATATGTTCTTAAACATGCTGGTGGTTAAAATGGGCGTGGGGATTATGCTGCGTGGATAACCCATTGGATGTAGTTCAGGCAGGGTGCCATCTTTGTGCTACCTGCTTGTTTACATGACTACTGTACGCACTGAATGTGCTTTGGGGCCCAACGTAGATAATAAAACCAGAAAATGGTGGGTATATTCAGCAATAGGTGCATAGGCACCTCTTTGGGGAGAGTAACAGAGTTGATGTTTTGGAAGATTATCTATTATCGTTCTGATAAAAGCCCATACACCTGAAACGTGGAGCAGAATTTAATGGGTGTGATGGAAGTTTGTGAACGTCACCCTTTGTCTTGCAGCTTAGAAGGCTAGCTTATCCTCAGGTCAGTGGGATAAGATCTACTCGTACATATAGTTGCACATAGAGTCGTACATATAGTTGAAGAACTGGTGGGAGACCCTTGTCAGTTCTTTCTGGTCGGCCTGTCACAATTGCCGGTAATCAGGCTCTTGCCGGGACAGCATCAGGCCTCTCACTCAATCCGGGTAGGGCAGAAAACCTACTCTGAGAGCCGCTGTCCCATCTGAGCTTTCCAGTATCAGCAGAGCCACTGGGAGTAGTGACCACTGTCAATACTACACACAGGCCTGCAGGAGCAACTGGCAATGGATCCCTAAGATCGAGGTGTATAGGGGTTGCGAGAGCGGATTGGTGTGGTGGTTGGTAGCAAGATAAAAAGTAAAGTTGCCATAGTCCCAGATGACCTTGGGCTGCTTTCCCCTTGGAGAGCTGACTGGTGATTTAACCAGAGGATCACCACACCTCAATTGGCCTCCTGGAAAGAAGGCTGCTCTCCACCCTTCCCATCCTGATTTTGATCTCTGTGAATAAGGAAGACAGCAGGGTCCCCACTCTTAGTCCTCCTGCCCGATCAAACCCCACTCCTCATCTCTGGGGCATTAAACTTTGATCTTTGCCCACAGATGGTGCCTGACCTGCATATTTCTAGTTTTCTGTTTTAAATATAGATCTGCAGCATTTCCCTTTTATATTGGCCCAAAATAGAAACTAGCCCGCACATATTTAAAGGAGAGGTGCTTTGTGGCTAGAGACATTTGGGAGCTGAACCTGACCTGGGAATGACTGAAACAGGGCACCAAGGTTTTCCGATGCTACAATCCAGGTCATGTTGGAGGAGGTGAAAAGAAGCCGGGACGTCCAGTATCCACACATCACTGGAAGTCCTTCCAGACACAAAATCAGGCAGCAATTGGAGCATATAGTTGAGGAGATCAACTTCAGGAGTTGAACCCCAAGGACTTGGATGTAATGCTACAAGAAATTCAGATGACCAGCTGAGTCGTCAAGGTCATTGGATGCATCTTCAAATGCCATACCTGTGCGACTAGTTCAGTCACTGCTCAATTCACCACACTCCCATCACTCAAGGTGCTAGCATCGCTATCACTAAGACTCATTCTGAAAATTCATATACTTCACCGCATACTCAGTATCAAGGCTCAAATTAGAAGTGCAATGGGATATTCTCCACTTGTTTGGATGAATGTAGCCTCAGTAATATTCAAGAAAATTGACACCATCACTACAAAGCTTTCTGCTTAATTAGCAGCCCATTCCCCACCATTCATTTCCTCCATCACCGATGTGCATTGTATACATTTTACCAGATGCACTGTCGCAACTCTCCCAAGGCTTCCTTGATGGCACCTTCCAAATCTGCAATCTCTTCTGCCGAGAAGAACAAAGGCAGTAGATGCATGGAAACACCCCCACCTGCAATTTCCCCTCTAACTGACACACCATTCTGACTTCGAACTATATGACATTCCTTCATTATAACTTGGTCAAATTCCTGACACACCCTCCCTAAAAGCACATGGACTGAAGCATTTCAAGCAGCACCACTGTTGGAGAAACAAAGGTAGTTTTAAGAGATTTATATTGGTATTGTTAAACATTAAAAATAGGGTATAGTTTTAAGTGGGTTTAATTTAATATTTATGTGATTGCAAGGATAAAACCTATTATTAGATTAATGTTAGGCAAAGGTGTTTGTATCTGTGGGGGTTGGTTAAGTTCCAATTGTGTTTCTATTGTGCTTAGGGCTATGGTGTGAAGAATAACTAAAAGGTATAAGCATGTGGGGGTTGCTTAGCAACGGGCCTTGTAAGGTAGAGAAGCTTTTAAGACTTAGTTTAGCTAATTTGATTGCAATTAGAGATATATCGGGAGATAAAAAGCAGCACTCAGTTCTGCTAGAAGCAGTTGGTTTATATGTCTAGAGAAAGAACATCGCTCAGCTTTGCTAGAAGAAAAGCTATACAATGGAGTAATGGTTAAGAATGCAGAGATTTAACAAGCAGCTGGCTAAGGAAACTGGAGCGATTTTAAGAGAAATGTCCAAGAAGTCAAGAGTTAAGTGAACAGAGACCTAAGGTTTTGTTCAGAAGAATTCGAGGAAGAGTAAGCAAAGTATTCTGAGTTAAAGAGACAATTGCAGTAACCAGATTTAAGGTGGAACAACAGTCTTCAAAGGTAAAACAAATGTCGGATGCCATTTTAATACAGTCTCAGAATAGGAAGTTAAAGCAGTTTGCACAGCAGTTAGACAAATAAATCCTAAAGGGGTTGATGTGAAATCTTGGATTGGATTCACTGTTAAAAATGGAGTGGAAACTTTGTTTGAAAGTGTAATTTGGAAAACCTGGTCTGGATCCCGGAATGCAAACTACTAAGGGAATGCATACTTATGAGAGAATACTTTAAAGCGTATTTTTGGGAGTTTGATTTGGAAACTCCTATTAAAAGATAAATAAATTTAGAGTACCCAATTGTTTTTTCCAATTAAGGGGCAATTTAGCATGGCCATTTCACCTATCCACATCTTTTTGGGTTGTGGGCAGTCACGGGGAGAATGTGCAAATTCCACACGGACTGTGACCCAAGGCCGGGATCAAACCCTGGTCCTCTGCGCCACTGTGCCCTTGATTTGGAAACTCTCACAGTTCAATCATCTGGTGAGATTCTGAGGAGACTTCCACAAACATTCACTTGGGCTTCAGAGTGGAAGTGTATTTTCTTAGTAATTCTGTGTGCTTAAAAGGGACTTTGTGTTAATGAGATCATTGTAGATTTAAAATGTACTTTGTAATCCATGTTAATCCTAAATTTGTGTGTAATTGTTACGCTAAGGGGGGAAGTAAAGGCGTATTCTATTACAAACCAATTTTTTTTCATGTTTAGTACATCAAAGTATGTGACTATATTCCTTCACGTTTTGTAAAATAATATAAGGTACAGTATTTTGAGACAGGGTTCCATTATGGGATCTGATCAACTGCAGCCTCAACACTACCATCTTGAGGGCAATGAGGGACACCCATATCCCCATGATCAAATTTTTAAAAAGTCTCTCGCCTACATCTCCCAACTTGCACCATTGGCGGTTTTCATCCATGACACCCACTTCACCTAAACACATTGCACAACAATTCCTTCTCTTTGCAGGAGTAGGTCGTGCACAACAGCAGGAATTAACCGGAGAGAGAGAGCCAACGTTACATATCTCTGACCCTCATGGATGAGAGAGTACTGCCGATCATGTAAATGACCATTACTGAGACTGTGGGCAGCAATAGGGAAAATGATGGTTTCCTCATTCTTCATGCATTCCACATCTTCCTTATTCTATAGTTGTTTATTGACTTGTGATTTCCAGATGGTGTAAAAAACAGTTCTTACTTTCTTCGTGTCCCCCCACCACAACCGGACTCCTGCGCTTTTTCTTTTCAGATACCCAAGAAATGCAGCCTGGCCAGGCAAGTAGTGAGTAACTCTCGCAATCACCAGTTCAGCCACTGGCACTCAACATATCAAAGGATGTTTCAGAGCAGGATCTGTGCGTTTGACAGTGGGCTGCATCCTGGGTAGGGGGCAAGGATCATCCAGGTACCAGCATGCCAGGGGGCAAGGCCGCATGAAAGTTCTGCAGATAACTCAAATTAGAACTTTGATGAGCCAGGCTACAGAAATAGGCTGATGGCTTAGCAAAACAAAATGTTTGGTGCATTGGGAAGCCTGCCAGAAAGCCTGTGTTGAATCTCAAGGAGTCCACCACCATCACGGCTTGCAGTAAAGCTTGAAGCCTATCCTTTCCAGCATCAAAATGGTGTCCAACTCTATTAAACACATTTGTAGATCTAATCATCACACAGCGTCTGATGACCAATGCCTCGGCTTCTATTGCAGAAGGCACAGCTTTACAAAAGTCCAGCGGAATTTCTGACTACAGATGTGCTAGCTCAGCTTATTGCCATGACAGCTCAGACTGTTGCCAAAATGATAACCAATGCTCAAAGGAGCTTGCGGGTTGTCACAACAGTCCAGTAATTGTTGCTGCACTGGATTATTAAGATTGTTCAGGTACCGCTCTGGGAGAGCAGAAGTGAAATGAAAATGAAAATCGCTTATTGTCACAAGTAGGCTTCAATTAATGGCTTCTGGAGCAGAAGCTTCGTACTCTCTCAGGGTGATAGCGCTCAAGCTCCAACCTCTGCTATCTTCCGCTATCTTCCTAGGAATCTCCTGCCTTGACCAAGCTCTTGAGTAGAACAGTTGCTACGGGAATCTGGTGAAGCAATAAGAACATGTCCTATCCAATGGAGTTGCTTTTGAGTGATTAACACCTCGATATTAGGCAAGTTAGCTTGGGAGAGAATGGTGTTTTTGGATCGCTCATGTCACTGGATGTGGAGGATCTTGAGACACCGCTGGTTATTCTTCTCGTGCTTTGAGATGCTGCTGTAGGTTGCCGAGGTGCAGGGATCACTGCCGCCAGTGAACCTTAGTTTCAGGTTTGAGATTTTGCATCTCAATTACATTCTTCCTCAGTAAGCCGAAGACTGAGCTGGCATATTGGAGGTGAAGATGAATTTCATTGTCTATGTCAGTCATCTTTGGGAAGAGGCTCCCATGATAGAGAAAATGGTCCACATTTTCCAGGATCTCGCCATTGATCTTAAACTTGGGCAGCACAAGCGTTTAGCACTGTGGCTTCACAGCGCCAGGGTCCCAGGTTCGATTCCCTGCTGGGTCACTGTTTGTGCGGAGTCTGCACGTTCTCCCTGTGTCTGTGTGGGTTTCCTCTGGGTGCTCCGGTTTCCTCCCACAGTCCAAAGACATGCGGGTTAGGTGGATTGGCCATGATAAATTGCCGTTAGTGATCAAAAAAGGTTAGGAGGGGTTACGGGGATAGGGTGGAAGTGAGGGCTTAAGTGGGTCGGTGCAGACTTGATGGGCCAAATGGCCTCCTTCTTCTGCACTGTATGTTCTATATTCAACGGAGAGGGCATTTTGCTCTGGGAGCAGGTTGGAAAGGAACTTAGTTTTCCGTGTGTTAAGTGTCACAGTTCAGATTTAGAGACACCATAAACATGACACTTACTGTACAGCTAATTCAAGAAAAATGCGAAGACCAGCATTAACCACCGTAGAAGGCTTTTTTTCAACCTCACAAAAGTCTTTCACTGTCAACTGCAAAGACTCATGGGATATACTTTCTCAAATTTGGCTGCCCTCACTCCACTGAGATGCAAGCCATGATCCTCACCATTTGAACCGCCACAAACCTTTTCTCAGTGAAAACTGTGATCAAGCAAAGCAGTTTGCCTTGCATCAACTTCCTTCTTCATTTTCTTTGTTGCAGTGTTGTACCTCAACTCCAGAAAATTACCCACAGACATGGGAGATAATCTACATAAAAGATGGAAAACGTTTAACCTGCACCTCCTTCAATTCAAAACCAAATCCATTTCAACCTCAGTCATTGAGCTTCATTATGCAGACGATATTTGTGTGTGCACTCGCTCACAAAAGGAGCTCCAGGTCATTGCAGTTGCTTCGAATCATATTAGAAAATGATTACTATAAAGTTATATGCAATGTGACATGATTCCATTTAGAAATTCTGTTTGAAAAGTTTATTTATTTTGGCTTTCATTTGTGAATTATGATCAAGAGGCTGATGTGATAGTGAAATAAGGAATGCACAGAGTGTGGGATTGTTGGTGAATGGGGAATTTGGTTTACAGTTATTGATATTGCACTTGAATTACTTTTTGCACTTACAGCCCGAGCAGATTCTTGGGTTGCATCCTCCCTTTTTCTTGCTCCTCCTTCTGCTCAAGCTCTTTGCAAGTTGGCTGGTGGCAACAGGCTGTCTCCTGGACGAATTAGCGAGAGGCAGCACCGTTTTGTGAAGGGGAGGTCGTGTCTCACTAACTTGATAAGAGTTTTTCGAGGAGGTCACAAAGATGGTTGATGCAGGTAGGGCAGTGGATGTTGTCTATATGGACTTCAGTAAGGCCTTTGACAAGGTCCCTCATGGCAGACTGGTACAAAAGGTGAAGTCACCCGGGATCAGAGGTGAGCTGGCAAGACGGAGGAGGTGGTGGAAGCAGGGATGGTAGTGACATTTAAGGGGCATCTGGGCAAATACATGAATAGGATGGGAATAGAGGGATACGGACACCGGAAATGTAGGAGATTTTAGTTTAGACGGGCAGCATGGCCGGCGCAGGATTGGAGGGCCAAACGGCCTGTTCCTGTGCTGTACTTTTCTTTGTTCTTTGCTCATCCAGGTCTGCAATGAGCTTTAGACCTGCCCAGACAAGTAATGTGGAGTTTGTCCAGAGATGTTTCGGCTGCAGAATTGTTTTTTCAGCGCGCCAGAGATCTGCTGTATCTCTGTTAGTGTGGCAGCATGGCTTTCATTGTATTCTTGCTGCACACGTGTGTGGGTTGTGAACTGAATTCATGAGCTATACTGTCAGCAGATAACCCTTGTGACATGGTGTCTCAAATGCTGTTGGCATAGCAGATTGCCACAGAATGAAGATATCATGACTGTTGCCAGGACATTGACATGAATGCTGCTCTGCCTATGGTCACAGCTATATCTTGATGTAGTGGAATCCCTTTTGGTTCCGGACATGGTACAGTTGACATGTGATGCTAGTAAGAGAAAATGTATACCCCAGACCTTGGGGAAGCCTGCAATCCTAGCAAACATTTGGCTGTGCTCTTTCTACTTGTCTCAAACCAGAGAGGATGAAATCAAGTTGATCCTCAGTGTGACACTGGGGAACAAACTGGAAGACGTTGCTAAAATTGCCAACTCCTGTTTGGAAGGAACCAGATACATTAAGGTTCATTGCCACAATCACTTTCACGGTCCACTGGCAGTGCAGCCATTGTTCTGAGGTTGCATTCATTAAAGTGCAGATATCCTGCACACATTTTCCGAGTACCCAATTAATTTTTTCCAATTAAGGGGCAATTTAACGTGGCCAATTCACCTACACTGCACATCTTTGGGTTGTGGGGGCGAAACCCACTCAAACACGGGGAGAACGTGCAATCTCCACACGGACAATGACCCAGATCCGGGATCGAACCTGGGACTTCAGCGCCGTGAGGCAGCAGCACTAACCATGCTGCCCCACATTTTCCTTTTGCTGAGGTTTAGGCCATAAAATTGTTTCGTGAAACCCCTGGGAAGATGTTGCCGACTGCTGAGAGCCCTTTTCCCTTTTCTCCTCCCTCTTCCCTCTTCCTGCATCTTGTCTTACTTTCTATGTTCTTTGCTCAGACAGCAGTCGTACAGAGGAAAGCATACTAGTGTATCTATGGAAGAAACTATTTTGGGCAGAAGCCTTTAAAGTATAAAAAATATAATTCAGCAGTTGCCATCCCTCTCCCTGTTAATTTTAGAAACTTGAAACAACTATGAAAACAGTAACAGGACATAGAATCACAGCAATAGCCAGAAGAAATCACCCAGCAACCAGCCTGTATGTGATTGATTTCCTGTTTTTATGTAGATTAACACCATGATCTGCTACCTACACTGAGTACTTGCAACAGGATTAGCTGAGTGTGAATTTCACCTCAGAAGTCAGGTGAACCCCAGCTGCCATTTTGGAACCCCAGTGGCACTTCTAATGCCCCCAAAATGGCACCATTCACCCACTGTGATACTGTGCATCAATGATCATTCGGTAGCTTTAATCTTTATTTTTCAGACTTGAAGTAGGAAAATGGTGTGAATTTGGTGTTTTCTTTGGTTCTCAGGTGTTTACACTGATTTCCACTTTTTGTGCCCATGTTTACATTTTGGCTTATGTTCAAGAAATTTGGGTATGAACAGAGATAAACAAAATGGGCAATCAAATTCCATAATTTGGGGTGTACCTTCCCCGTGCGAAATTCCAGCAATAGTACCTACTATGATAAAGATAGATAGAGGTATATTTGACAAGAGGTATATATAAACAAGCGAACATCAGTCCTGATAATATGGGAGTTGTTTGGGACTCTTGAACATGTAAATTAAATAAGTCTCCCAGAATATTACTATTTTTTAAATTGTTTTTCTAGTCCGTGGTATACACGATAGAACTTCAGGAAACCGACAACGAAAATCGACCTCACCAAAACTGTGTGATAGTAAATAGCGGCAAGATAGATGTTCAAGAACCTTTTGTGGTTGAAATAAACGAAGACGATTGACCGGATAACACACTACAGTGTCTCTCGGGAAGAGCAGATGATATGCACAGGTGACAATTTTTATGTTAGTGAAATATGAAAGCATGATTCAACATTTCTCTAGAGGTCTTGAGCGAAAAATGACTTGTACATTTGGAAGGTACAATACAGTGGTCCAGAAAAGGTCCATGGAGCATTCCTTTCTCTGTAAGTCGCTTATCTGAATATGGATTTGGGAGGAGAAGGACTGCTCCTTTGACAATATGTTAATGGAATCAGTTGGCCATGTTCTTTCTGTAACCCCCTCTGTAATCGCCACCACTCTTTGGCCTGAACCCTGGGATGATGCAGTACCAGCAGTGGAGTGACCATTGATTCCTCTTTCTCTATGGTTATTGATCACTTCCTGGCTCCATTAAAAACAGTTCTGAGGCCCAGTATTGGGGAAATCTTGGACTCATCATTCCAGAGCAGGGAATGCAAAATTGGGAGCTGTCCAAAATTCTAGACTTTTAATGCAGCCAGGAGACTGCTGAAATATTTGCTACTGTTTACAGTTTTTTGCAACGCTTTGTTCCAGTTAAACTTTTATGAAAATATATTTCACAAAACCAAGTTAAACATCAAGTTGCATTTGGAACCTATCAGATCGTTTAGATTGATAAAATGCTTGTTCCCGTCAATATTGCAATATTTACTTAACTGTTTTACACAAAACTATTTGAGTGGAAAGATCCGTAGTTATTTGACCTCGGATAAACCTAGCCACTGAAGAAATTAAATTAAACATTTTCATCAATGTTAAATGTTTTGCTTTGTTTGCATGCGTAAGAATGGATTTCAAAGTGTAATGCTAGTCAAGTGTAACTGACACGTCTATCTTCGGTTTATGATGAACTTACCTGCTGTAGTTGGATTGAATTCTGTTGTTCGTGCCAGCCCTTTACTGTGTTAATTCCTGACAAAACCGTTGTATCATTTTCTGAACTAATAGAAGCCTATATGAATAAAGCATATGCACTTGTGATTCTAATTGTTTAATATTTTCAGGACATGAAAGCTCAAGGGAAAACCATTAAGGTTTGAGTAGATGGGCTGGAATTTGAACTCGGGGACAAAGCAACAGCCCTCACATCCAACCTCCAAGAAAGCTGCCTACTACCTCTGTGGTGTGGCTTTTCACTTTCCCAACGGCTGTTTAATACTGGGGCCAAATCAAGGGTGGCAAGGCATCAATCAGCAGCACTACCATCAGCAAGCAGGACAAGCAGCCAATCATATTGAAGCATTCCCACTGCAACAAACTAGAAAGTTAAAAGCACTTTTACCCTTCAATTTTAACTTAACCATGAGATAGTTATGATTACACAAGAATATAAAAATTAGGAGCACGAGTAATTAAGATAGAAGCAACATATAAACAAATATTTTTTAAAAAGCTAAAAATTTTTGCATCACAATGGGTAATGTTATATTTCAAAAACATTAAGATTACATTTTCAGGGCCTGTGAGGGCAATTAACAGTATTCGACAACCAAAGTGCTGTTAAAAATCCACTTACACTTCATCAAGATGAAGTTTTTCAAATGTTTTTATGGTGCAACTTTATGCTAAAAGTATAAGAGTGGATGCTCTCACCAGTTCAAAAATTTCTAATTGTTTGCGGTTTGGGGGAGTCCTCTACAGCTCACTCTATGGAGGAGGGCGACTCATTGATTGCACTTTTGGATTTCTGCATTATTCTGCGCATATTTGTCTTGGGATGTGAACGTTGGTAACAAGGCCAGCATAAGCCATCCATTTCTAATTAACCTTGCAAAGGCAGCGATGAGCCATCTTCTTAAACTGCTGCCATCTATGTTGTTGGAACACCATAGTGCTGTTGGATAGGGAATTCCAGGATTTTGACCCAGTGAAAATGAAGCAATGGTGGGCTTGAATTGTTCAGATGGCGGGGTCGTGTTTATCTGCCGAATTGGCAGGAAACATATCTCAGCCAACTCCAACTGACAAGCAGCCAATTTACGCTCCAGTGAGCACTGATTTGGCTGCAGGTGGGACTTGTGCCACTCAGGAGGAAGTCCTGCCTGAGAGAGTTTGGCCAGCAGCTTTACAGTCCTTGCAGTGTCAGTACTGCAGCGGACAGAAGATGAAGTTCAAGAAGACACTGAGTCTAAGTCTGGGAACCTGAGGTCTAGGCATGTTCAAGGTGTCCTAGGGCATGGAGGATAGGGAAGGCCTGGGGAGGGTGGTCTAAGAGGGTGTATTCGGGAGTGAGGCTGGTGGGGCAAGAGGTCTGGAGGCCATCTAAGATTTTAGGTTCCAAGCTATAAAACCCTTCCAATTAAAAATTCTAAAGTTCAAGTTTTTAATTTTTAAAACTAGGGTCCTTAAGTTATGAATAACTAGCATGAATCAAGCAGAATTTGTTAAGCAGGATATTACATATTTAACACTCAGCAGTATAGACAGCATAGAAGTTCTTCATCTCTCAAGTTCCGAGGGATCATTGAGTGTTGCCAGCACTAATATATCTTTCTCTTCTCTGTCTTTGAAGTGATGTTGAACTGTGCCCGGAGGAGTCAACCCCGAAGCCGTGGTAACACTTTGCCAACAAATAATGTGATTTTCCAATTATTATCCCCACTTCTCATTATTTGTCCTCCGTTATTTGGAAAACGTCCAAATCCACCTCTTCCTTTGGCTATAGGGTGCAAGTCTTTTGTCGCCCCACCTTTGTAACTAGACTGTATCAGCGAAATCTCTTGTTCCCTTGGGCCCCTCAGTGTTCACATTCCATTGTGAACAAATAACACATTTTCTTTAAATACAATAGTCACAAACAAAGTCTCATCCTCTGGTCAACATATTTTAATCCATTCCCACAAATAATAAAACTATTAACATAATATCAGAAAATGAAGTTTTCATTCTGGTGCAGAACAATTAAAGCAATGCATGGTTTATTTAAACATAAGAGATGGAATTCTCCAGCTGTCAGGATTCTCTTTTCCCATTGGCAGTGCAACCCCATCCATGGGTTACTCAATGACTTGGTGTGGCTACAATGGGAAACCCCATTGACAAGTGGTGGGAAGAGAGAATCCTGCGAATGGCGCGCCACCGAGAAACAAACGGCCGGAGAATCCAGCCCAAGGTATCATTCTAAGAACAAACTACTTTTAACCATTTTTCCAAACAGTGAATGCAGATTCTTAGGCATTTAAGTCATAAAACAAATCAATCTAATTGTCACAAACACAACAGCAGCATTTCTGTAAAGAATCCCAACTGCATTGACTACCCATTGTTTCACGAACAGAAATTCAAACTAAACCATTTAAAGTGGTTAAGGGATAAAATCCATAAATGTTACATACCCTAAAATTCGTAAAACTATCAAAATCTTATATTGGACCATAAGAGTATGGGTGGACCTTAAGAGACTGTGTGTGTGTGTATATATATATATATATATATATATATATATGGGGGGTGTTCCTGATTTCAGTGGGGAGCTTTTGATGAAGGTCCCCCCCCCATTCCTACTTCAGCTGTATCTTTACTGTATTTCACACTTCCCACGTTCTACCGGCCTAAAAATTGAGACTGTGTGTGAAATTGCCCTTAAGTGTCCACTGATTTGCCACTTAAGAGCCTCACTGGGGAAAGGGAGGGCTTCCTGTCTGAAGCCTTGCCATCCATGCGGTCAAGGCAGCTAGAAACCTGGAGAGACTCCTGTACCTTCAAGTTCCTATTTTCTCCACCACCCACCCATCGCATCCCTTCCTTCCCTCCCTGCCCTCACCACCTAAAAACCTGCTGGTGGGGGAGAGTAAAATTCTGGCAGGATTTCCAAGTCAGGATGCTTGACTTCAAAGGAAACTCGCAGGTGGTTGTGCTCCCAGGCACCTGCCCCCTCCTTCTAAGCGTTAGAGGTTTCAGGTTTATATGGTGCTGTTGAAGAAGCCATGGTGAGTTGCTGCTGTGCATCTCATCTCATATGTGGTACATACTGCAGCCAAAGTGCACTGCTGATAGAGAGAATGAATGTTTAAGGTAGTGTGTGAAATACCAATTAATCGGCCGGCTTTGTCCTGGACGGATTTGAGCTTCTTGATTGTTGCTGAAGCTGAACTCATCCAGGCAAGTGGGAGTATTCCATCATACTCCTGACTTGTGCTTGTAGATGATGAAATGGGTCTGGCGAGATATGAAATGAGTAATTTGCCACAGGAAATCCTGCTTCTGACTTGTGCACAATGACACTGTATATGGCTGGTCCAGTAAGGTTTCTGGTCATTGATATATGGGATGTTAATAGTTAATCCCGTTAAAGGGAAGATGGTTATATTCTTTTTGTTGAAAATAATTATTGTCTGGTACTGTTGTGGTACGAGTAATATTCGCCATTTATCAGCCCATGTCTGAATGTCTTGCTGTATGTAGGCAAATCTGAGGAGTTGTAACTCCTCTACGCTAGTGAACATTCCCACTTCTGAGGGAGGGGATATAATGAAGTTGATCTTTTGTCCTATGAATAACTAGAGTTCCCTTGATTCCCATTGACTTGGGCTCCATGATGCCACCCTTAGTCAACTATTGCCTTGATGTCCAGGGCAATCACACTCTCCTCACCTCTGGAATTCAGCTGTTTTGTCCATGTTTGGACCAAAACTTCAATTGGGTCTGGCCCTGGAGAAACCCAAGCCGAAAATCGGTAAGCAGGTTATTAAGTGCCACTTGATTGTGTTGTTGACAACACTTTTACATGGCTGCTAAATGATAATGGACTGATGGGTAATTGGCTGCATTCAGGACATTTCTCAGCAATTTATTACCATCAGGTAGATGTCAGTGTTGCAGCTGTAGTGCAACAGCTAGCTCGGGACATGACAAATGTGGTTAGCACTGCTGCCTCACAGCGTCAGAGACCTGGGTTTGATTCCGACTCGGGTGATCGTCTATGTAGAGTTTGCTCTTTATTCTCACGTCTGCGTGGGTTTCCTCCAGGTGCTCCGGTTTCTTCCCACAGTCAAAAGATGTGCAGGTTAGGTTGATTAGATATGCTAAATTGCCCCTAGGTGGGATTATGGAGATTGGACCTGGTAGGGAGCTCTTTCAGAGGGTCGGTGCAGACCCAATGGGATAAATGGCCTCCTTCTGCACTGTAGGGATTCTATGAAATTCTGGAGCAGATGTCTTTTGCACTACAGCTAAGTTCTTGTCAAGGCCCAAAGCTTTTGCATCTTCCTTTTGCTCCCGTGAGCGCAGGCATTTATTGATGTTGCATGGAGTTAACAAAATTGACTGATGCTTGGCATCTGTGATGTTGGAGACCTCAAACATGCGCAAATTCCTCAATTTGATGCCAGTTTCAATGGGGAATGATACCGACAGTTTCACTGTCTTTACCAACACAAAATATGGACCTTAATTTGCGTTTTCCCTGTGTACTCGGCAATAAAACATCTTCCAGCAAATTATCTCCATCAACTTCATCAAGAAATTGCAGTGAAAGAACTGGCAGCAAATTGTGTTCATTGCACAATCCAGTGCAAAAGAAAACTTACCCAAGACACTCAATTAATGACTTCCTTGTTGGGGAATGCACTTCTTGTGTGACATTGACACCTTGAAATGTTCCTTGCATCTGAATTCTAAACGGTGATAACCATGGAGACTCCTTAGTATGCTAAGCTCATTTGTTTTATGTATTGTGGGCCCCACCTCTTAATTGTCCTGTAGAGCAAAGGGGGTGTGATCTCAAAATTAAAGCAAAACTATTTAGGACTGAAAACAGGAAGCACTTTTCCACACAATGGGTAATGGGAATCTGGGACATTGTCTCCTAAAGATTGTGGATATCAGGATATTTGGAGTTTTCAAGACTGATATTGATGAAGTTAGTTAATTAGTTGATTCAAGATGGTGGGGGTATGGAACAAAGGAGGGAAATGCAGTTGAGGTGCATATCAGTCATAATCTAACTGGAGCAGGCGTCCGGGACTGAATATATGTCCCCTTAATGGAAGTGATTAACCACAAATAAGGCCCTGAAATTCATCTTTAACTTTCTAATAATTCTACAAATCTTGAGGAGATCGGGACTATTACAACCCACAGAAACTATATCCCACCTGTGGAAACTAGGAACTCAAAAATAGCATTAAGCCTTTCTTCACATCCACACATTTTGTGCCCTTTGGGGAATAGTGGTGGAAGGATTTCAGCAGCTGATTATCAGCCCGTTGAATGCTCCTTTCATGGCCAACAAGTCCTGATATTGGACTTGAACCCAGAGCTTCTGACCCAGCAGTAGAGACGCTACCACTGCGCCCCAAGGCTTTCAAGAAAAAAAATCAACCAAACAACACAGGTAGTAACAGACTTTAGAAGGGAATGGCTGGTAAAACAGAGATACACCTGGCACATAAAATTTAATGGAGAAAAATGTAAAGTGATACATTTTGATGAGAAGAATGTGGAGAGGAGAAATGAACTAAATGGTACAATTTTAAATGGGGTTCAAAAACAGACTTGAGGGTATCAGTATACAAATGTTTGAAGGTGGCAGGACAAGTTGAGAAGGCTGCTAAAAATGCATTGAGGAATCCCTTGGCTTTATTAACAGAAGCATAGAATACAAAGGAAAGGAAGCTATGCCAAACCTTTCTAAAACTGTTGTGCCTCAGATGGAGTATTGTGTGAGCAGCACATTTTAGGAAGGATGTCAGGCCTTGGAGAGGATGCAGAAAAGGTAGCAGGGTGAACGTTTTCTGTTGAATGGAGGAACAGGGATTGTTCTCCTTTGAGTAGAAAAACTGAAGATGAGATTTGATATCAGTATTCATGATCATAAATGGTTTTGATGAAGTAGGTGAGGAGAAAATGTTTAGTGTGGCACATGGCTCAGTAGACAGACGTAACATGTTAAAAGTGATTGATAAAATGAACCAGAGGTGACATGAGGAATCAATATTTTACACAGCAATTGTTGTGGTAAGCAATCCATTGCCTGAAAGGGTGAAGTAGATACTATAGTAATATCAAAGTGAATTGGAGAGGGAACACCCGCACTCCCCGCGACCCTCGCCAGTATCAGTAACATGCACCAAATTAAACCATAAAACAGGTAGGAATAGAATGAGGACATCAGCTGCATATCAAAGACAAAATCGAGACAAGAAACAAAAAGAATACAATACTGCCAGCTGCCGAGTCAGCGCACGCCCCCTCCCACCACCATCTCCACCACAGGCCCGGCAGTAGATCTACATCGATGGAAAGGTGGCTAATACGTGTACAGGAAAGTATGTGTGTGAACGTCAGTGTGTGTGTATCAGTAAGAGACTGCACGGACGGCACGGGAAGCACAGTGGTTAGCACTGCTGCTTTACAGCACCAGGGTCCCGGGTTCGATTCCCGGGTTGGGTCACCGTCTGTGTGGAGTCTGCATGTTCTCCCATGTCTGTGTGGTTTTCCTTCGGGTGCTCTGGTTTCTTCCCACAAGTCCCAAAAGACGTTCTATTAGGTGAATTGGACATTCTGAATTTACCCATGGTGTACCCGAACAGGCGCCGGAGTATGGCGACTCAGGGATTTTCACAGTAACCTCATTGCAGTGTAACATAAGCCTACTTGTGACAATAATAAAGATTATTTTTTAAAATTATAAAGAGTATATTCATGAATGACTGCATGTGCATGACTGTCAGAGTATGTGGGCATTAGAATGAGCAGAACAGACCACTGGAAAAGGTCACGCCAACACAGGGCACAGAGGAAGGAGAGAGAAAAGCCTACCCCTTCTCCAGCGCTGGAATTTGCCAGACTAGGCCATAGAAGTGGGAGGGGTTGCAGCAGACGAGCACACATTTGCAAGACAAAAAAAGAGCAACACACTGCCAACGGTGCAAAAACAATGGTTTTTGGTGAAAAAGGGAAGGGAGGTTTCCTTCGAGCCGGAATTGAACCAGCAACCTAAGGATGTCAGTTTTAATCATAAATGGTCCTCCGTTCTACCAGTTGAGCTATCGACCCCCCCGCCCCCCACACTACAGTGGATCTGTATCAATGGGAAGCTGTTTGGTGAGCCAACTACTGGAAGTTCACACCAGCATGGAGTACAGTAGAGGACGGAGAGAAAGGAAAAACCACCTCCCAGCTCCAGCACTGGCAGCGCCTCGTTCCAATGACTCCTGGGCCACAGAGGTAGGAGGGGTTGCAAACGGTGAAAAAAATAAACTACAGCTGTATGGTATCCACCATACAATTCCCTCTGGGCTGCGCATCCGAGCCGGGCCGCCGCCCCTCCCCTGCAGTATCGGTATCTGATCTTCCATCACAACACTGTTCGAGGGTCGGGTCGCAGGATCACGGGGGACATTAACAAGCGATCCACAAATTCAGAACAGAATACACAGTCAACACATAAAGCAGACCTTTAAAAACATCCACAGACTGCTCGAGCAAGTCCTCCTACATCCTCAGTCCGGTAGTAGGCCCACCAAAATCCTCCCCTTGTCGCACTCCAGGTAAAAGAGACTAAAAAGCAACAACCTTCTTTCTTCCTTCCCTCCATCCAGACAGCAGCAAGTAAGCCCAAGGGGAGGAGGCAGCAGGCAAGCAGAAAACAAACTCTCAACTGCAGCAAACAAACTCCCAACTGCAGCAACCTCCATCCATTTGCAGCTAAGCAGCAAACAAACCTGCAGCTGGGAAGTATTCACATAACTAACAAGGCCAATTCCTCATTAGCAATAGCCTTCAGCTGTGAAGCTAGAGGCTGCTTACAGTCGAAGGGATGATGTGGAGATGTCAGCATTGGAATGGGCTGGGCACAGTAAGAAGTCTCACAACACCAGGTTAAAGTCCAATAGATTTATTTGGAATCACTAGCTTTCGGAGCGTAGCTCCTTCATCAGGTGAGTCCTGGGAGTCGAAGGGAGTTAAAGTGACCGTCAGTATATAACCAAGAACAGGGCTCTGTCCTGGAAGTTTCTGGTAGGACAGACAGGCAACAGCTGTAGTTGCCCTGTTATGGGTATCCACAATATTTAAAGATAGCTCTAAGCCCACACGGATGAAAAGCCCCTCACCAAAGCTCCTCCGCCTCACGGACGACCTCCAACATGGAACGCTTCACCCCCCAGCACTTGGGCAGTACTTCCAGTGCCGTTGAGCTGCATGGAAAATGGAAATAGCTGCTCACTTCCCCTCAGCAGCCACCGCGCCAGCTTTACGATTTAAAAAAGAAATACTCAAACAATGCCCACTTGATTTCTCGCTGGGGAGCCGGTTAATTCGTGGGGGACAGTTGCATTCAAATTCAATCTTGCTAATGAGATGGAAATCAATATAAATTAGGGTTAATATGTTCGTCATATTTGGGTGAGATCCAGAACTTGCCATTGAGAGCAGGCCGTTTAAATAGCAAATTGATTTGCGCCCAGTGAGAATCTCAATTTCCTGCCATTTAACCATGGCGCCCAGATTTGTGCCGGGCGCAGCACGGTGGTTAAATCACACCCAAAATGTTTTGTGATGTGAAAGGAGCTATATGAGGGGAAGCTCTTTCTTCACAATTTAATTAATGAACCTTGTCCTCTTCCAAAAAAGACAGGTACGTTTCAGTGACCGCGTTGCACCGGTGTGGATCTGGGTGCAACGGATAAATCGTGCGAGAGCCCCAAGTCGGGTTCTGTATCGGGCACTGGGCCGATCGCGAGTCACCCGACTCGTTGTGCTGGCACGATCTGGATCTCAGCCTTGCTGGGCGACATTCAGACATTTAAATGAACCATTAATGTCGTATGCACCAGTCACCCGGGATTCGATGGCTCCAGGGAGCCGTTTAGCTATTTTTCCCCACAAACATGGACCAGGCGTAACAGCACCTCGGGGGTCTCGCAGGTCATTAGAGTCCCGCAGATGGTCAGAGACAGGGCAGGGTGGTACTCTGGCACCCAGTTACCCTGCTACTGCCAACCTGGCACAGCCAGTTTGGCACTGACCAGGGGAGGGCCTTTCTCATTGGGTGGTGGGGGGAGGGGAGGGACGAGGGGTGAGGGGATTGTGATTCCCAGATGCCTTGGTAAGGCTGAGGAGGGGTGAAAAGGGTGGTGTCCAGAAAGCGGGAGCGGGTGGCTTCAAAGGAGGCGCGTGCAGAGGTCGGGGTTGCTGTTCAAAATGGCACCCTGATCTGCAAGGAGCTGTTCCTGCTCGTGAGCATAGTTCGCCAGTGCAGGAAATTGACTAAAGTGTGACCTTGGTGGGGAGAAACACCCGCAACCCAACAAACCGGCAAAGTGCCAGTGAATAGCGGGCTGAATCTTGTTGCTGCAGCCGCCGAGAAACACTCTAAACGCACCCGAAAGCAGACTTAACGTTTTTCTGCTGAATCGCACCGACATTTCCATGGTTTTGGCAAAGCACACATCATGTTTTATATCATGTTTTGATCTTGTTGTTTATATATAGATCCATAATCTTCTATTTCAGTCTTGGCTATCGATCAAGCTCTTTAAAAAAATTAAGTAGCATTGACTCTTTTTATTTGGCTTTTATTCCAACTTAACTGTTTTTATTTAGAGAGAGAATAAATTACTCAAGCTCTCATCTTGCTTCAGCATTATCACTTTTATGTATGGATGGCCAAGGACTGCATTTATAGTGCATGCAAAATAACTTGTTTTGGAAATAGAATAAGCATTTATCCCAATCATTATTCCAATGCAAATAATTTTAGTTTTGCTGGTGTCTAGTCATAAGAGAGTTTTAAGTCCTTGAGACATCCTTAACGCTCTTGTCTTCAATATGTCAATGCCTTTTTGAGTCACAATTTCTATAGCACAGTTACTATAATGTATTTTGACTTAAAATCAAATGCCGTAGAAATATATTCTGGTATGTGATTAGTCACACTGACAATTTGCTTCACATTCACTTTCAGTGAATGGTTGATAAAATAAAAGAGACAGGTAATTCACATTTTGTGACAAAGTTCAGGTTATATGCTTTGTTCCCAGAGCAGATTGGTTTGCTCAGTTTGTATTGAAGAGGACTGGAATGACATAAATAGCAGGATTTTCTGTGAGATTTTGCAATGTGGAGATTTTGATTTGATTGGCCCATAGTTTACTGTCAAAGTAACAAAATACAGCAAGTTTTAAGATTTGAATTGGAAATCTGAAAGTTACTATTGCAGCCATCTGCGATGGCCACCTGCAAAGGACCATAGGAATTGTGGCCAACCCAGGACTCAGACAGATACAGAGCTTGTGTGTATTTGCAACCCAGATAGCTAGACCTGATTGAAACTCCCGCTCGTTTGCATTCTAACGGCCCATTTCCCCAGAACAATAGGACTGCACTCCAGAAACCGGTACAGCCACGGACTTATCGGCGCCACTCCCTTTACTCAGAGAGCCCAACTGCCAATGTCAATGACCGCTAAGGACCCACCCAGCCACCAAGGCACCCGTCCCTTTATTGGCCAAAATCGAAGGCTGTGATCGAAGCCTGTCGAATTATTGGGTCCATGATTAAGGACCGCCCCAAAGAGCGCAAAACCCAAAAGGGATAAAAAGGGACACGGCCATGTGTTCAGTCTCTTTTGGACCCGGCCTGTGCCAGCCTCCTTTCAATCCGGCCTGTGCCAGCCTCCTTTCAATCTGGCCTGTGCCAGCCCAGCTGCAGCATAACGACCAGACAGCCAAGTTCAAGACCAACGATCGTTACCTGACGGATGAGCCCAGCAGAGACAGAACCACTTCTTCAAACCAGCCACGTGATCAAGATAAAGGTCTTATCCACTTGCACAGTGCCAGTTGCCTGAAGTTAAGCATAGGCTACTGTAGTTGATAGGTGTAGTTTAACTTGTAGTATATTGTGCTTGCATGTCGAAGTAACCCTTGTGTGTAAATAAACCATCTTTGAACTTGAACTGACTAACTGGTTGTGTGGTCATTTGACCGATATACGGGAAAGCCTTGTGGTTCAGTAAGAGAAACAGAAACACCCACAGTATTGGCGACGCTGCTGGGACATAACATATCATAAAAAGAGCCTCAGTATCACATTGGCGACTCTAAAGAGCAACATTATAATAGTATTCCATTAAATTGGCAATACTATCCCTGATCACTGCTCTGTTCCTAACTTTGTGAAAAGAGAAACTCGCTACCTGAGTCACCACTGAAATTCATTGGATTGGATTTTCATTGAGCTGAGGAGGCGGGACCAGAGGCAGGCATACCATCAATTTTGCACTACCAGCTGGTATATCCCCTCCACTGCTGTAATTATATTAAGACTACTTCAAGGGGATGATGACTATCCGCCCACCAGAGATGGGTAACTATTAGGCCAATTAAAGTGCCCATTGAGGACACTCATCAGATGCCGTCTGGAAATTTCCAATTAGCAGACAGGGCCCGCTATGGTCAAAGCCCAGCCTCCTGTTGTCAAGCATCAAACCCGACAATGCTTGATTTAATTTCCCTCACCCTATAGCCACAATTACCAGCAGCTATTCTGTGGAGGAGCTCCCACTCTGGGTGGCCAGCTGTCCCATCAGGAAAGCTGGGCATTGTCAATGTTAGTAGGAGAGCGAGAAGGTATCAATATGTCGAAACCCTCTGAAGATTCAGAAAGTTAAATTGGCAAATGAGGCCATCATTTAGTTTGATTGTTCTGGAAACCGCCTATATCCAAATGAAATGTTATTATGACAAACAAGGGCCGGGATTCTCCCCTACCCGGTGGGGCGGGGGTCCCGGCGGGATGGAGTGGCGTGAACCACTCCGGCGTCGGGCATCCCAAAAGGTGTGGAGAATTAGGGGCCAGGCCCGCGCCGGAGTGGCTCCCGCTCCGCCGGCCGGTGCGAACGGCCTTTGGTGCCCCGCCAGGTGGGGCTGAAAGGCCTTCGCCGGCCGGCGGAAGTCCGCGCATGTGCCGGTCCGTCAGCGGCTGCTGACGTCATACCGGCGCATGCGCAGCGGAGGGGGTTCAAGAACAAGAGTGCCCCCACGGCACAGGCCCGCCCGCCGATCGGTGGGCCCCGATCGCGGGCCAGGCCTCCATGGGGGTACCCCCAGGGACCAGATCGTCCCGCCCCCCCCCCCCCCCCCCCCAGGACCCCGGTGCCCTCCCGCGCCGCCAATCCCGCCGGCACCAGATGTGCTTTGATTCCCGCCGGCGGGAAAGGCCTGTCAGCGGCGGGACTTCGGCCCATCGCGGGCCGGAGAATCGTGACGGGGGGGCCGCCGACCGGCGCGGTGCGATTCCTGTCCCCGCCGATTCCCGGGGGGGTCGGAGAATTCCGCCCAAGGTTCCTGCTTGCAGCACTCCCCCACTGGTGGTGTGATCTGGATTTAATGAGGATGAATTGATTTCATCTCAACATGATTCTTGCATGGCTTGATATTTCCAAGGTGGGGTGGGGTGGGCAGGGGAAGCAGACTGATTTACAAAATTAAGGAGCTTGCTGCTCTTAAAAATAATGCTGCTCAAAATGAATGCAACATGTGGCTATGGATTAGATTATGGCGGTGGGTTTGTTGGGACAGTTGGGGGAGGTCAGTGGCGGGGGTGGAGAGTGGCATTCCTCCAGCCCTTATAAAGACAGATTTTTAAATCAAATATTGTTGGTCTTTCGAAAGGCTGCATGGAGGTCAAAGAAGTGACAGTTTAAAAAAGGGGAACTTCCAACGTTGAAGGAATTGGGTCCATGAGCGAAATGGGTGTAATTCCAATCCTGCCTCCTGCCTAGTGAATTTACTTTTTTGGTGCATAAGGTGGATGTGAGGAGCCTTGCTCTTGAGTAGCAATCTCGGGCACCCTGCCCATGCACAGTAATATATTAGGTTTGGTCATTGTTGTCATCTTGAGTGGGAAAGGTATTAAAAATCCTGGGCATGCTGACTAAGTGTAGCCATCACCTTTTTGATGTACATGTGGGCAGCATAGTCCCTGGTACTGCAGTGCTAACCAGCAATGAGCGAAAAGAAGTCCCACTTCTAGAACCTCCACTATTAAGTTGAGATGCTTTACAAACAAATGTATATTCAGGTGAGGACAAATAAATATTGTAATGCAAATTTCAGGAAAATGCAGAATGTGCCGAACAAATTTTTCAAATTTATTTTACTGGCTGCTCTGCAAATAAAATAAAAAATCAAAGCCTCATTAGGAACTCCTAGGAGCTTGTACAGGAGCAAGCATTTTAGTTCACAAATAGTAGAAGAAATTGCAGTCCAGGAAGATATTGATACACGTTCTTCTTTCCCATGTCATGGTACAAATTATTGGGGGACTACCATATTTAAAAACTAATTTATTGTGCTACAAGGCAAAAATAATTTTAAGTTGAAATGCGTGGTTTACATATTTAAATTTAGATTTCATTTTGGGGTTTGAGGCTCAGTCAAAGGGAGTGGTTCTACATATTGGCCAATGCCCCAGAACTGAAGGATGTGATACCCACTAAGCCAATATTTGGAGCTGCAACAGTTCAAGAGCCCCTCAAATTTGAGAACTAAAATTGGTTTCATGTTGCTTGAGTTGATACAGAGATCATTGTCAGATGTCAGAATGTATCAAGTGAGAAACAATAGCAGAAGTCCTGTTGTAGGGATGAAAGCCGCAAGTGACCCCACTTTGGCAGGCAGTGGGATGTAGGGTCGCATTTTGCCAGCAATGGTCATTGCTGAGAGTGCAGCTGCAAGATGACAGTGTACCGATGGCTGGGCTCCCTCAAGTAAGATTAAGTAGGGTCTCACAGACTGGCCCTCGTGATTGGTGTGGCGAAGTGGAGGGGATCTCGGTGGACATGTGGCTCTGTTGCAGTGGGTACAGCTATTGCCGCCAGGGTCCCCTCTGTGGACCAAGATTACCCAAAAAGGAGGCCCCTCACAGAATCTACTCGTAAGCCAACAGACTTCAATGGGTGGTCTCCCCGCATGGTGCTGGCCACTCATTGAAGGGAGCTAAATGCCCGTGTTGGCAGGAAGTAAGAGGCTCATCTGCCATTTTTGCGTGCAAAATGGCATGCTGTGGGATGACATCAGGATCCCCTCCTGAACCATTTTGCCAGCCCCCTTGCCTCCCAACCCAATCCCAAAGGGCTGGCAAAATTCAGCCCGAGGAATTTGTTCCATGACCAAACATAAATGTTAATATTCCATCTGAAACATTGACCCTACTTTATAGATAACATTTTCATTTTGTTGAACAATTACACATATCGTATGATAAAGTTATAAAGTTTTAACCTAAATAAAAGCAAGTACATGTGACAAGTAGGATTAGCAGGTTGTAAACATCCTGGAACGATCATAACTCAGAGGCTGCATTTTTTCTTACGCCTTTCCTTTAACTGTACAAAGAATATTTCAGTTAAGCCCACAGTGCAATTGTCGCCCTTTTTATTAGCTGTAGTTGTAATTCTATTTTTACGTTCCTTTCCTGAACTCAAACGTGGTAAATTCCCATTTTGAGTCAATAAGGTCAAAATGGTTTCTTTGTGCGCCAATAACTTGTTTCTCCTCTGATTGAAATCTCTTTCAGCCGTTTCAAGGATGTTGCTGAGATGATGCTTTTTATGTAGCCACAAGAGTTTGGTATTCCTGCATGATTTAATCTTTTAACATTTCAGGATTTTTCAGTTTCTCCTGGGCTCATTCAGCCTTATTTAATTCTTTCCAAGTGAGATCAACCACTTCCCCCATTCTGAACTCCTAATTTTCTTTCCTGTACTTCTAGCCTTCCTCGCAACTTATAAAACATATCATTCAAATCAGTTTGGGTTTTCAAAGACCCGGGCTGGATTCTCAGTTCCTGAGCTTAAGTGCTGACGCCAACGGAGGATCTGTGGAGTTCCAAGACAAAATAATCGGTGCCACACCCGCACCGATTCCGCTACTGGTGAGAGGCTAGCACCGACGTCATGTGGAACACCCACAGAACATGCAAAAAACGATGGGGGAAATCGCCGGGTCTGTGATGGACACGCGCACAGCTGACAAGCTGAAGCCGGGCGCACACTATACATCCCCCACACACACACACCGATCGCATCTGAAAAGATGGCCCTGGTTCTGCTGGATTGTGTCCCTGTCCACCCTGACCCACAGCCCTGGCCACCCTCCACTAATTCCGCCCCCCCCCCCCCCCCCCCCCCCCCAGCCCTGGCAGAAACCCCTGGACCGGCAGCACGAATGCCGACGAAGTATGGCGATGTTGGACACTGTCCGTACGCCATCTCTCTCTCTCCATAGCCATCATGCCAGGTTCACGATCACGGTTAGCACACGTGGACTGCTCCGTCGGGAACTCGGCCCATTGGAGGTGGAGCATTGCAGGTGGGCACGCTAATGAGATGCGAACGCAGTTGCAACCGTCGCAATGATGCCGTTTTAGAGGGGCGGAGCATCGCGATTCGGTATCAAACCGGCACCTGCCGCCATTTCAGCATTGGGAGCTATTTTCCCGATTGCCGTTCCCAATTTTGGCGATGGGCAATAGAGAATCCAGCCCCTGGTGCTAACTGTCCACTTGCCTGGATGCCTGATGCTGTATTCAGCGTCTCAACACTGGCCATCGCTTTTGGTTTGGTGTCAGGTATCATTAACCCTTTGGTGTCACTTTGAGGCCTCGGTCTTTCCTGTTGAGAAACTTCACTTGGCAATTCTGCAGGCCCTTGTATGACCCCTGTGCCATCCATTACTTAGTTGGATGCATCAGTATTTTTTTGAGTCAATTTGTGGCTCAACTGGATTTTAAGTAGCGCTTCTTGTTTTTACTCACAGGAACAACTTTGATTTATTCCATCCTAGGTTGTGCACAAACTACACCGCCCACTAATCCATTGCCCAATATAAAGTTATCATTTTTAATGGGTAATTCATAAACAATTCCAATCGCACAAGGCCCCTTCATTAGAACATAATCTAAACTTACTTTATGTAATGGGAAAGACACATTTCCCATCAACATCCTGTGTGAGTACATTTTTATTCAGTGAACACTTTGAAGAAAGGTCTATATCCTTTGCTAACAATGAGTACTGAGCCGATCCAGTGTCTCTCAAGATAACAATCTTTCTAGGCTCTTGGACAAAAATAGAGTGATTTCTTCTTTCAACATAAACCCCAAATAATCCTCTTCAGTTCTATCTATTCCTATTGTAAAAACATTAGAAGCAATGAGTTTCTCACAAGTTTCACTCTCTGGTGCAGCTTTCTCTGTGGAAATTGGTGTCACTTGCATCAGTACGACTGTTTTAACATCTGTTCCCTTCAGTGGTACCATCTTTTCTGAACACTCATTAAGCGTCCCTATTACTGTCACCGATTTATCACTCAGCTTCCAATAATTTGCTTTTCTATTCCCTTATAAGAA
The DNA here is from genome assembly GCF_902713615.1 of Scyliorhinus canicula. NCBI lineage: Eukaryota > Metazoa > Chordata > Chondrichthyes > Carcharhiniformes > Scyliorhinidae > Scyliorhinus > Scyliorhinus canicula. The sequence goes on from NC_052153.1 coordinate 102,614,232, forward strand.
ATATGTCTCATAGAAATAAAAGCATACTGGTTTCTTTATATCATTTGCTCCATCTAAACTATTATTTTCATTTGCTGGAATGGTTTCTGTCTTCTTTTTAAAGCTAGACTATTTTCTGTTTCTCCAGCTTCCCTGTGGGTTTGCAAATGGAGGTCTATCATAGAATTTACAATACAGAAGGACGCCACCCTGGGCTGGGTCCGCACCGGCCCTTGGAAAGAGCACCGCACCAGGGATCCGGGTTTGATTCCCGGCATAGGTCACGCCTCCGCCCCATCCCCGCAATCCACCAGCCCCACCCAACCCCCTTTTTTTTGGGACACTAAAGGCAATTTAGCATGGCCAATCCACCTAACCGGCACATCTATGGACTGTGGGAGGAAACCGGAGCACCCGGAGGGAACCCACGCAGACACGGGGAGAACGTGCAGACTCCGCAGACAGTGACCCAAGCCGGGAATCGAACCTGGGATCCTGGAGCTGTGACGCGACAGTGCTAACCACTGTGCTACCCGCGCTGTCCATTGCCTTCTATTGCCTGATGCTGCCAGAACCGCCGCTACCTGTACCTTAGAAAGCTTACAGTCTCCCATTTGTGACCTAATAGCTTATTGCGCTGCTGTTTTGAAATTCTTCTAGTATCATTAGCCGTCTCCCATGCGATAATAATAACCTTCTTAGTGTCACAAGTAGGCTTACATTAACACTGCGATGAAGTTACTGTGGAAATCCCCTAGTCCCCATGTTCTGGTGCCTACTCGGGTACACCGAGGGAGAATTCAGAAAGTCCAATTCGTTTAATAGCACCTCTTTCAGGACCTGTGGGAGGAAACCGGAGCACCCGGAGGAAACCCACGGAGGCACGTGGAGAACGTACAAACACCACACAGACAAACCCGGATCCTTGGTGCTGTGAAGCAGCAGTGCTAACCACTGTGCTACCATGCCGCCCATTCTTAAAATTATGTCCAGGTTTCAGTGTCCGAAACCAGTCATCCCACAACATTTCTTTCCCCATTGCAAGTTCGACAAACTTTCCATTTAGCCTTCTCTATCGGGGCCCCACAGTGGCCTGGCGCGCGATCGGGGCTCACCGATCTGCGAGCGGGCCTGTGCCGGGGGGGCACTCATTCCCTCCGCGCCGGCCTGTGTAAAGCTCCGCGATGGCCGGCGCGGAGAAGAAACCCCCTGAGCATGTGCAGGGATTACGCCAGCGGTTCTGTGCATGCGCCAGAACACACTGGCGCTCCCGCACATGCGCCAACTCACGCCGGCCGGCGGAGGCCCTTTGGCACCGGTTATGCGGCACCAACCACTCCAGCGCCGGCAAAGCCCCCAGAAGTGCAGAGGATTCCGCACCTTCCAGGTGGCCCGACGCCGGAGTGGTTTACGCCACGCTTTGTCGCCAGTGCGGCCCACCCCGTCGATTGTGGGAGAATCCCGGCCCATAGCTTTGTAGTCACTATTTCAAATGAAAATAAATACCGCTTAAGCCTGTCTGTCCTCGGTGAATATTGGCATTAGCCGAAGATTCTTTCTTGTATCAAAGCTCGGAGTAGGATTTGACTCGTTATCGAAATTACTAGACTCTCTTTCACACCGTAACCTACATGTTTCTCACATCAGCTCATATTGTCTGATTTATTTCTCTCCTTGAAGGTCTCTGTATCTTATCTCTTTCTCTCTTTGCCATCTTCTCTCTCTGGGGTTCAAATTCAAGCTTTCACATCTCTCATCATTTTCTATCTTTTTTTCAAATTTGAGCTTTATTTTTCCAGCTTTTTCATTTCTATTCCTGATTCAAACTGCTTCATCTACAGCTGAATTCTAACCAACTCATCTGAATTGTCATCTGGATTAACCTTTCCTTCTTCCAATCCCAGTTGCTGTGCTAGTACCACAATTATGTCTGCTTCCTTCGCCCCTCTTTTTAACTCAAACTTTAAAGTCTTCTGCTAATGCGATTAACCCAATCTTGGATAAAAGCTGCAAATCACTGGCAGTTTCTAGCTCTCACATCAATTGCAACTGTGGAAAAGTTGATAGCGAAGATTCCCAGCACCATAAACAACATTTGAAAACATGACCAAAGTAAGATTTAAAGTGCACACTGAAAATTAATCAATAAACAGAAATCATTCATTTATTGTTCAGTGCTTTTCAAATTTATTACATGAAATAATTATAAAATAATAGGTATGCTTTACTTATTCAATGAAGTGTTAACACAATTAAGAACTTAAGTATAAAGGACTATTGTGTGATTTACAGATAAATATTCTGTCTCATTTCTACATTATCAAATGTAAATACATTTCTACCCGAAATGTTTATGTACAATAACTTGTTGCACTGATTAGAGTTCTTCCAACAGAAAGAAAATCTAAGGCATAAAATAGAAACGTTTTCCATTTAACAATGATGTGATGTTCTTGATTTTAAAATTCAGAAAATATGGTTTCCACATTATAATAAGTTCCATGCTCTCGGGGTTCACATTGAAATTAGTTATACATTCAATGATAAACATGGCAGTTCTTTTAAATATATTTATATACACAAGTGAATGCAATGAGTTATGTAAAAGTTTTAAAAAAAGTATATTAAGGTTCAATGTACAACTTGCCAGGGAAAGTCAATCAAAACTGATTGACAGCTGTTTATAAAAAAATGTGCACCTTTAATACTGGTTACTCTTGTGGTTGGGTCTCTTGAGATGCATTTTTGTTGTTGATTCTGCTCTACCTTAGCTGAAGGTATGGATAGTATATTCCATGTAGAACACCTTCAATAACTACATTCGGGAAGTCATCTAAAAGATCACAAGAGAAAGAAAGATCAGGCTCAGAGTTAATATTATGAAAATAATGTGTCACTTCTCAATAAAACATATAAGGTTGAATGTTCGCGGAGTCCATTTTCATTCTTCTGGTGGGGAAGAGGTGGGACAGGCAGGAAATCCAAATTTAGCAGAGCCATTGAAAATTACTGCTGAGTTCAAACACATTTTCACTGTTCCAAGGACATTAACCCATAGTGTGTGAGACATGAATTTATGGAGGGGGCATAAATGCTAGTGAAGGCAGGATAAGGTTTGTTTAGGTGTCACAATTTAAAGTAATTTAAATCCCCAGTGCTGTGTAATCAAAAGAAAATCAGGCTTTAGCGGTCAGTTAGGGTAAAAAAAAATGCTGGAATGCATTGATTGATGGGCCATTTAGCGTAGCTTAAAAAAGCCATTACCATCCATTCTCGCAGTTTCAATACAACTTCATTGTTGATATTTCCCAAAGACTGTTATTACAGCTGAGCCCATTAGGAATGATTGGCTGAGCTTCAAAAGCTTCAAAACTACTTATCTCAGCAGGAGTGCTGAGTTTACATTTCAGTTGACAGTTTTAAGAGGTGATAAAAAAATTACTTGTGTTTGATGTGGTTCCTGAGTAGAAGTTTGTTTGTTTTTGTAACAGATTGACCACTTGAGGGGATTGAAAATCTTTGAATGGGTTTGACGAATGAGAGTATTTTTCAAAACCAAGTGTGTAAGTGAGGGCTTTCTTAAATTTCCGTGAGTTTTTTTCATCTTCACATGGCTCCTGAGGTCTACAGGAGTGCATATTGTGTGAGTAGCTCAGATGTGGAGTGGGGATTAGTAGTGTATGGGGATATGAGGTGGCATGGGGTATGAGGAAGTATGGAGGCATGAGTGGCTATAAAGGTGGTATAGTGTGTAACCAGCCATTAACACATTTTGATCTCTTAATGTGCAACTATCAGTACCCTTCTTAGTCATTATCTCCACCATTTACATTCCTTTTATTTTTCAGTCCACAACCCCATTGATTAATTTATACCTATCGCTGACCCTCTAGTCATCCCCATCCCCCACAACAGTATAAGTCTGATGCTATTTCAAGGTCTCTCTAGCTTTGACAAAGAGCCATCCAGACTCAAAATGTTTGCTTACTTTCTCTCCACAGACTCTGTCAAACCTGCTGAGACTGTCCAGTATTTTCTGTTCTTGTAACCAGCCTGTTTTAGCACTCTCCCACCTTCATGGCCATGTTTGAATTGTCTCTAGAGGCAGCAGGTCGACTTGATCATGCTCTCGCACCCTACCTCCGGTGCAAAAATCATGCTTCTGGGAGTTGTTTCCACGGAGCTGGGTCTGCAGATTGTGGAGATTTCCTGACTTGTGTTCCCGCCTCCACGGTGGAAATCAGAACCTTAGTTTGATTTTCAAAGCTGATCGAGATTTATTATTATTAGGTTTGTAGGCCCATTCCTCAGGGATTAAGTGCTTGAAATATTATGTTTAGAAAATAAGTTTCCATTAAATCCAATTCATTGCCTGAAAAATCATCCATTTGGAATTTGTATATTATTGCTACTGTAATAATTTCAATAAGAATATTTATTGTTACAGAAGTGAAACATCAAAAGTTCGTTAAAATTCTGAGACCAAATCAATTTATTAAAAGATAAGAAAAAAATGGACTGAGAAAATGTCATCTAGAATATCACTCTAGCTTGAGAACTGTCATCGCTGCATCCAACTGTATGTTAAATAATCCATTACTTTTTTTAATTTAAAAAAAACTACAGAAGATACACAGTGGACAAAGTATATATATTTTTTAAAAACTAGCACCCATTTCTTCTCCTCTTTCATCCTTCTTGGAACATCAGCAATGTGGAGCTAGGAAGATCTCGGGTTCAATATCTGATGTGATCTGAGCTCGCTAATCTTAGCTAAAATGGTTGCTGCTTCATCACCCCTGAGCAACATCTGCTGAAGCTTGTGACGAATGGAGGATTTTAGGAAAATTGGATTATAAATGTATTGCGTAATTTAAGGGTGGGCTTAGACTGTGATTGATTTCAGTGGTCCTGTTTTTTAAAATAACGTTTCTGTTTTGCAGTTCCTTTAGCAGCCAGAAGGTGAAATGACAGTGGAATGTGTTTTTCAGTCTGGGCTAATGCTACCAAGCCACTCTTGGTGATGGACATTGAAGTCGCCTACCCAGAGTACATTCCGTGTCCTTGCCCCTTTCTCTCAATGCACCTTCTAATTGATGTTCTGCATGAAGAAGTACTGATTCATCAGCTGAGGGAGTGATGGTAGGGGACTAGGTGGTAATCAACAGGAATTTTCTTTGGCCATGCCTGACCTGATGCTATGAGGATTTGGTATCAATGTTGGGGACTCCCATGGAAACTCGGTCCTGACTGTATAACACTGTGCCGCCACACTGCTGGGTCTGTCCTGCCGGTCGGACAGGACATACCCAGGAATGGTGATGGTGACATTGTCCGTAGGGTGTGATTTTATGAGTTTAACTATGTCGGGCTGATGCCGAGCTAGTCTGTCGGATACCTCACCCAATTTTGGCACAAGCGCAAATGTTAGTGAGGACTTTGCTGGGTCGACAGGCTTGGGTTTGCTGTTATTGTTTCTGGTGCCTGGATTGATGCCAGGTGGTCCATCGTTTTCATTCCTTTTTGACTGAGGAAATTGAAGAGTCAACCACATTGTTGTGGGTCTGGAGTCACATCTGGGCCTGACCGTAGGGACGGAAGATTTCCTTCCTCAAAGGCCATTAGTGAACCAGATGAGTGTTTACAATAACAAATTCATCTAGATAGCTTTTAACTCCAGACATGTCAATATCCAGTATAGAACCTTCAACAAATTTTTCAAGACAGAGAAGGGGGAGGGGAAAAAAGAGACAAATCACCATGGGCGTGATCGAAGGGCCGCAACGCGCCCGACTCGTGATATGACAAGGGTGGCAAATCTAGCGACAGATCTCTCATTAGATTTATGACGCGAGATCTAACGGGATCTGGATCTCGCCCTCAATGGACATGATCCAGATTTGCATATTCAAGTGAGTAGTTAGTCTTTCTTGAATGTGTCGATGCCAGAGTTACCCAAGACGCGGGGCCGAGCGGCCTCGCCTTGGAGACGCCAAGCAGGTGTCATTTGGCACTTGTTTCCACAAGTGTGGTCTAGGTGTTCTGGCTCTTGGGGGGTGCCTGTGCTGTGGATCTGGTATGGGGGTGCCCTGCCCTTATGAGGTGCTATGCAGGGAGGCTCAAGGACCCCCTAATTGGTAAGTTGGAGCTTTGTAGGGTTCTAGAGGCCACAGTGGGGAGTCCAGAGATCGGGGCACCATGATCTCTTCCTGCACTCGCGAGGTGAACACGTTAGTGCAGGAAATGACCCTAAGTGCGGCCTTGGCAGGGCATCCCTCGCTGAGGCCCAAATATGAAGCAGAGTCCCATTTAATATTGGGGTTGTTCTCGGCCCTGCAAGCACCGGGCAACACCCGGCTAAAGGAAACCAAAATGTGATTCTGTTTCTTTTCATTTACATTGAGCTCCACATCTTATTTTAGGACATTTCTACAAAGTCTTAATCTAATGGATTTTCAGTTTCATTTTCACATAATGTTACAGAGTTAAGGTCTGAAACAGTAAAGAGCTGTTAATGGATGACAGGTTTGATTACCTGTGGCTGTGGGCAAGATGTATGGATCCCTCAGGAAAAGCAGCACTGGCTGGTGGGATAGTTTGCTGGAAAGGTCAAGGACAAGAATGTCAGTATTCCAGAATTGAAAACACAAAATAGTGCAAGATGTATTCCAAATTGTTTTTAACTACAATATTGCGAGCTATAATAAAAACAATAAGAAGAAGACTGGAAAAAGAATGTTACATTTGACTGGTGGCTCTAAAAGCTGCAATTTTGATAATATGCTCACCATATAGCACTCTGTATAAATAACATTAGTTTGCTAGTTTATGTTTATATAACCCAGAAACACTTTCAGCTCTTTATCTAACAGCACTGTGGAAATACTCAATGGGACGGGATGCTCCGTTTCTGAGACTACGTGTTGACACCAACGCAGAATCTATGGACTTTTACAACAGAAAGACTGCTATTGAATCTGGACCGATTCTGCGACCGTTGAGGAGCTGGCATCGGTGCTGCGTGGAACACGGTGCAGGATTTGCCTGGTCCGTAATTGACACTCGGGAGGCTGACATTTTCCAGCCGCACATACACATTACACTCCCCACACACACTTATTCAAGCCAAAAGGATGGCACGGGTTGTGCTTGAGATCACCCATACAGCTGATGGGCCGGCTGGGCACAAGGGCACCCAGGGTGGTCATCTGTACGACCCAGTTCAAACTGGGCTGTTAGTGCTGTGAGCAGCTGCATGGCTGCCTTGCCGGCTGCGGCAATGATGGTACATGCCCGTCCACCCTGACCCCACAGCCCATCTCCTGGCCACCGCCCGTCCACCTCCCCCTCCCCCATTCCTCTGACTCTGGCAGAAGCCCCCCCCGACCAGCGGCACAACTGGCAGCTAACTATGGCAATGTTGGTCACCTTCCGTACGCCCTCTCTCTCCCTCAGCAGCCGCCACGTCGGTTTCATGATTTTTTAAAAAATAAATGTTTTTATTGAGTTTTTGGTTTCATGATTCTTAAAAGCACAAGTGAACCGTCGGGAATTCAGCCCATTGGAGGTGGAGAATCATGGAGGCCCCGGAGAATACCGGGGCCGGCCCACGAATAGACATAGAATAGAGTAGACATACAATTTACAGTGCAGAAGGAGGCCATTCGGCCCATCGAGTCTGCACCGGCCTTTGGAAAGAGCACCCCACTTAAACCCACACCTCCGCCCATACCCGTAACCCCAGCAACCCCACCCAACCCCTTTGGACAATAAGGGAAATTTAGCATGGTCAATCCACCGAACCTGCACGTCTTTGAACTCTGGGAGGAAACCGGAGCTCCCGGAGGAAAACCCATGCAGACACGAGGAGAACGTGTAGACTCTGCACAGGCAGTGACCCAAGCGGAAGTCGAACCTGGGACCCTGGAGTTGTGAAGCGACAGTGCTAACCACTGTGCTACCGTGCATATAATGATATGCAAATTGTGTCTACTGTATTTGCGGAGTGAAATGCATTGACTCTGTTTTTGAGTAGACAGAGAATTGCAATTGGCGTCAAATCGGCGCCTTCCGCAATTTTGCCCTCGGAAGCTATTCTCTGCCCAATCGCAGTTCCCGATTTCAGCATTGGCTAACGGAGAATCCCGCCCATGGAATGCAGCAGTTCAAGAAGATGGCTCCCCACCACCTTCTTGAGGGCAATTTGGTTTGGACAATAAATGCTGGCCTAGCCAGCGACACCCACATCACATGAACAAATGAAAACTTTTTTTTGCACTAAGTGACTTCTAAAAAATTGCTTCAGTAACCAAAATTGACTTTAATAATTTCCAAAAATGTTCTGAAGTTATCCACGAGGGTTCAGTTAAAGCTCACCAATGTGCGAATGCAACTGACCCATTGCAACTAAATCAGGGGATTTTTTAAAATACCCAAGTAATTCACAAGATAGGTATATATTAAGTAGGGTATATATTTTCCAAAAATCTTGACAAATATTTGATGAATGTCAAAAATGTTGATTATATTGAACTGTTTTCAAAGAGGTACCATTAATGTATCTGGTACTCGGTATGCATGTGTATTAAATAATAAATGTGAGGTGAATTCAAAATATGACTTCAAGGTAAATCAGGCTATTAATGATTCAGACATGAATCTAAAAAAATTGAAATATGTGTTTAAAAAGGGGGTGGTAAACATTGTGCAGCCAATTAAATGCTTGTGCTTAAGTTAAAGTGCGAGATGGATGAGCTATCGTGGACAATGTGAACTATTCTTGTTCTTGACTTTTTTTGATAAGTTTCTATATCACTCAGTCAGGACAGATCTTACAGAAGATAAGTGGACAACAGTGGCCTCAAAGTATTTTGCATTCCTTCGCGTTTTGAGGGTTAAGGGATGATCTGATACAGGTGTTTAAAGTGATGAAGAATTCAGTAGGATAGATACAGAGAAACAATTTCTTCCTGCGAGGAGTATCCTGAACAAGGAGACTAACTTAAAATTAGAGCTCAGCTTATTTGGAATGACTGAGGAAATACCTTTTTTCCACACAAAATGTACTGGAAACCTGGAATTCTCTGCTTCAAAAGGCTGAGGATGATGAGGTTACTGATACTTTCAAAACCAAGATCGATAGATGTTTGTCAGTTAAGTGTTTTTTGGGATATAAAGAATAGGCGGGTAAGTGGAGTTGACTTAAAAGATCACACATGATCTACTGGAATGACAGAGCAGGCTTGTGTGGGTTAAAGATCTTCTACTATTCCTATCCTACTATGGTACAGGGCCATTGTCTCTAAATGCCTGTGTCACAAACCAAGTACTGTGTTAAATTGTCCTATTCCTCCCAAGGGATTGAGACATAACGGTCAAAACAAATCACAGGAAATGTCGTCTTAATTAGAAAGATCCCAAGATTTTACTCGTGCTCAGGAGCAAATAGACTAATCTTTGCACAATTATATATAATCCAAAGGAAACCTTTTTGCATGAAATTCAACCAATCTATTCATGTGTTCAAGGTCTCTGCAAGGTAGACTGTAGAAATAGGTTTCTAAGCAGCTTCCACTCAAAGTAGGCGTAGTGAAGATCTGATTTACCCCCCTCCCTTGCAACAGTTGATGTCCCTATCACATATGCTTTCGGGTTTTTGGACAAGATACAGCAAATAATCCAGAAGCTGGTCTGAGCATCGAAGTAGTACTCTACACTTTCACTCCAAAATAGTGGAGAGGGTAAGACAGCAACATTAACACCCATTCTAAAGTGATATAATTGGGATGAAGCTGCATCACTCGCATCCCCAGTGATGACTGCCTTTATTCAACTAAGTTATGCAGATAAAACCTAATTCCTCTTTACTCAAATTATGTTTCAAAAGATTTGAAACATCGACAGCTATCTTTCTATTGAAACCATTACCTTGAGCTGATCCAAATGAATCAAACCACAAAGAGGCCAGACTAGTTGGAAAAACTCCAGTAATAATTCAAAGATAATTACCACAAGCTCACAGGTCATATGAATTCAAATGGTCACTCCTCTGCAGATCTGATTTCATAATTTCTCTTCTCTATAGCAAATTGTTCAGAGATGGCTAGGAATAGCTCAGTTTTTAAAAAAAAAATTTCCAATTAAGGGTCAATTTAACATGACCAATCCACCCACACTGCACATTTTTTGAGTTGTGGGAGTGAGACCCAAACAGACACGGGGAGAATGTGCAAACTCCACATGGACATTGACCCGGGGCCGGGATCGAACCCGGTTCCTCACGCCATGAGGCAGCAGTGCTAACCACTGAGCCACCGTGCCGCCCTAGGAATAGCCCAGCTTTAAGGACAGCCATAGTATGTTGCTTAAAAGTGTTGTGGAAATCCCAGGGATTGAGAATAATGCAAGAGGAAGAATAAAGAACAAAAATAATAAAGAATACAGCACAGGAACAGGCCTTTCAGCCCTCCAAGCCTGTGCCGACATGGTACCTGTCTAAAATAAAACATTATGCACTTACGGAGTCCGTATCCTTCCATTCCTGCCCTTTTCATATATTTGTCTAGATGTCCCTTAAATGCCACTATCGTACCTGCTCTCACCACCTCCCCAGGCAGCGTGTTCCATATATTTACCACGCTCTGTATAAAAAACATGCCTTGTACATCTCTTCTAAACTTTTCCCCACCCACTTTAAACCTATGTCCCCTAGTACTTGACTCTCCTACCCTAGGAAAGAGCATCTGACTATCCACTCATAATCTTGAAGACCTCTATCAGGTTGCCTCTCAACCTCCGTTGTTCCAGTTAGAACAGAACAAGTTTATCTAACCTCTCCTCATAGCTAATGCCCTCCATACCAGGCAACATCCTAGTAAACCGCTTCTGTACCCTAAATACTTTACTAAGTTTGGTCATGGTGCAATGTAATCATTTGATGTTTCAGATAAATCATGTATAGGACAATGACACATCCTTTTTATGTCATGGAGCACAGAACATTCTGCAATGAATTAAACTGACAGTATTGGTAAAACATCTCAGCATTCACCTGAAGAAGGAGCCGTGCTCCGAAAGCTAGTGTTTGAAACAAACATGTTGGACTTTAACCTGGTGTTGTAAGACTTTTTAGAGCATTGGTAAAGACAGATGGATAGGTCTTTAGGATTAATCAGTTACATTTTCTTGATCCAAGTATTGGTCTGGAAGCATTTCTGATTCATAGCCTGGGTATCTCACTTCCCTCGATCGCTGATTGCTATTGGACAAATACGACTTCATAAGCATATCAATGCTCATTGTTTCATACCAATAAAATGGTGCTCATGGTAGAGGGCATGTTGATGAGATATGTGGCTTTCTACTTGCGCTTCCTATTAACTGATACTTCTTGTTTTCAAAGTAATAAGTGGATTGAAGAGCAGTGACCAAGGTCTTACCTGAATTCTTCACAATCATAGTCATCAATAGAGCTAAAAATATAAAACATTTTGATGCATTAAAATTGTCCTTAATATTTTATCCACTAAGTGTAATGCCTATAAAGTTACCGATAAAGTTAGCCAGAGATTCAGTTATGTCAGTTTTCCCTATAAACCTCCCTTTTTCCCACAAACACTGTTCTCTGACAAAGGACAAAGCGTCCAAGGTAATAACATCTCAAATTCAAAACTCTTTCTTGTTGATTTTCCGTGACTAATTGCTGAATAATCTCTTGTTCATCCAAAATGGCCTGAGGTGAACTGAAACTCCAATTCAAAGTTTATATTATTACCACACAATTGGAAGTTTACTTTTACATGTTCTTGTATCATATTTATTCTTGCTTCCTAGTGTTAGCATTTTTCTTGAGGGACCTAAGGAGAAACTAAATAGTCTCCACTGCTTAAATTCCATTTTCCATTTGTTTTTTTCTACTTTTGCCGATTCTATTTCCCTTATAATGATTTTTTTCTTGGTTGCTTTGCTCAGTTGCTCCATTACTTCTATAGGTAGGAGCTGGGAGGTCACTCTAATAACAACAGAAACAGAATTTACGTAGGCTGTTCAACATATGAAGCAGCAGCTTTGTTTATCTAGGGCAATTACTATGGCAGCATCTTTTCATAAAATAAGTAAATGTCACCTCAAGCAAGGCAAATCTGCTGGATAGTTAAACAAACCATCCTTCCATCTTCGTTGCAACTCTGACCAAGAATCTTATTAGGAGCACTTAGGATTTGGAATCTCTCATATCACAGCAAGGTTTTGAATTGCATTCTCACCTCCTTCTACATCCAGCCCTCCTGGAAAAGTTCCTTCCTGAAGCCACTTCCCACCACTTTCAGATTCCCACTTTTGTAGTCTTAGGCCCTTCATTTGCCACATTATTTTGCAGTTGCTCAGTCACGTTCTCACTCCACCACTGAAGTCCCTTTTCTCAGTGAAAACTTTGCATTCTCTCACCATCGCCATTGTGGGGTAAATGATCTAATTCAGCACTGCAATCTTCTACAGTTCCCCAATTCCAGTCAGGTTATTGTATGGGACCTTTTTAGCAGTTGTAATAGAGTTTAGTAGGGTGGTTAATCCATGGTTTGTGTGCGCCCCTTTAGCCATAGGGGCAAATCTTTCAGTCCCATCGCTGAGGGAATCATCACGGGCGGAGCAGGAAATTTGATGGACCACTGAAAGGTCCGTTGAACTCGGGCGGAAATTGCCCGTCTCGGGGTCATAAGAGCACGGCACCCTCAGGCCATATCCCTGGCACAGGCAATATGCCACATGAACACCTTGGCAGGGCCAGCCTGGCAGTGCTCCTGTCAGCCTGCCAGTGCCACCTGGGCACCCTGGCACTGCCATGGTGGCACTGCCAGGGTGCCCAGGTAGCACTGCCAGAGTGCCAGGTTGGCAGTGCCATGGTACCTGGGTGGCATTAGAGATGCCAGGGTACCACCCTGCCCAGAGCCCGACCACCCAGGGGCGCCCGATCGCCCGGGAGAACCCCTCCAAGTGTCGGTACGGCTGGTCCACGTTGGTGGAAACCAGTGCTAAACCCTCCGCTCAGGGTCTCCGCGGTGAGGCCATTAAGTCCTGGGTGCTGGGTAGATCCAGCATAGACATATTCAAGTGAGATTAACTGCTCTCTTGAATATGCAAATATAGGTCCTGACCTCAATGGGCCGGATCCAGATCGCAACGACTCACGAGGCATCGCTCCTAGTGGAGATGGTCAATGATTCATTTGACGAGGGGAGCTCACACCTGCGTTGGCACAGGCATCGGTTTCGCTTATTTTAAAGAAAGATAAAGTTGCGCAGGAGTGTGGGTCGTATTGGCCGATATCGCTTTTGAATGTTGATGCGAAGTCGTCAGCTGAGGTGTTGGCGACGTGCTTGGGGATTGTGTGCTGGGGTGACAGCCGAGGAACGGACAGGGTTTGTGAAGGGGTGACAGTTGTCACCGAGCATTAGGGGGCTGTTGAATGTGGTGATGACGTCCCGACGGGTGGGGAAACGGAGGTGGTACTATTTATGGACGCTGAGAATGCACTTGACCGGGTTGAGAGGGAGTACCTTTTTGAGGTTCTGAGGTGGTTTGGTCTAGGGCTGGGGTTTGTTGATTGGACCAAGATGTTATACAGGGCCCCCACAGCGTGTGTAAGCACGAATGGTATAAGTTTGGGGTATTTTTGCCTGCGCCTGGGGACAAGGCAGGGGTGTCAAGTGTCCCCTTTGCTTTTTGCATTGATGATTGAGCCACTGGCAATGATGCTTAAGGCTTCAGCGGAGTGGCGAGGAATAGAGATGGGCGGCGGGATTTTCCGCTTTGTTGGCAGCGCACTCATGCCCGCAGGTTTCCCAATGGAGTGGGATGGCCACAAAGGAAAACCCCATTGGCCGGCTGCCGGAACGGAGATTCCCGCTGACGACGACGGGGGGGTGCCACGCCGGAAACGGGGCTGACGAGACGGAGAAACCCGCCCAGGGATTTTGGGACACCAACTGTCGCCAATGCGGATGACCTCCTACTGTATATCACGGTCCTGGTTGCAAGTTTCAATAGGATTAAAGGGATCCTAATGAAATGTGGGTCTTTTTCGGGGTACAAGCTCAATGTGGGAAAGAGTGAGGTGTTTGCAGTCAATGCGCAGGTACAGGGGAGGGGACTGGAGAAGTTACCATTTTGGCAGGTCAAGTTGATTTGGGGATACAGGTGGCTCAGAGTTGGGCTCAGGTACACAATTTGAACTTGGTGGATTTGGTGAGGGAGGATTTCAGGAGATGGGATATTCTTCTGTTATCACTGGCAGGGCAGGTCCAAACCGTGAAAATGAGGGTTTTCACAAAGTTTTTGTTTGTTTTCCAGAATCTCCCGATTTTTGTGCCTAAGTAATCTTTTGGGATGGCAAATGGGATGATCACAGACTTCATATAGGCGGGAAAGTGACCTGGATTCAGAGGGCTATTTGGGAGAAAGGAGGGGGGGGCGGGGTCCTAGGCGGAGGGGGTTAGGGCCTAGCTCTGCCGAACTTGGCTGGGCAGCCAACGACGAGAAGGTGCGGAAGTGTGTGGAGAAGGGGTCGGATGGAGGAGGCGTGATGTAAGGGTCAAGTCTGAGGGCATTGGTGAAGGGGCACCTTCCGTTTTCACAGGCTAAGTACTACACAGAGTCTGGTGGTGGTACAACATTGAAGGTCTGGAATCAGTTTAGGCAGCATTTCAGGATTCGGGGCATGTCGTTGTGGGTGCTGATCTGTGGCAATGAAAGATTTGTCCCAGCAGAGTTGGATGGGATGCAACGTTTAGATTGTGGGAGCAGGATGGAATTGAGCGGTTTTGGGATCTATTTGTGGAAGGCAGGTTTGCAGAGCTGGGAGAATTGGAGGAGATGTTTGAGTTGCCAAAGCGGAATGGGTTCCGGTTCCTACAGATTAGGGATTTTGTTCAGAAGGAATTGGCTACCTTTCCACGATTGAAATGGTTTTGTCCCAGGATGAGATGAGGGGGGGGGGGGGGGGTCTCTGATATTTACTGGTGGTTGATTGAGGGGGAAGGAGTCTCACTGGGGGGAGTTAAAAGGAGGAGGACCTTGGTGGAATTTGAGAGGGGAGTTTCGAGTGAGGCCTTGCGAAGGGTAAACACAACATCCTCCTGCACGCGGTTAAGTTCAATACAATTTAAAATGGCGCATAGAGCGCAAATGACAAAGTCAAACCTGAGTCGGTTCTTTCCAGAGGTGGAGGATCGGTTTGGGCGGTGGTTTCCTTTCTGTTTGTGATATAATTATTTTTGTTTTATTAGTTCGCTTTAGTCTGGGCGTGTAGGATGTTTAAGAGAGTTGTGTGGCGCGGTTATATGATAGTTGTATAAAGATGGTTGTGTTTTTATGTTTTGTATAAAAATTAAAACGCCTTGAATAAAAATATTTAAAAAAAAGATCTCATGAGGCATGATGAGTCTGGTAAACTCGTGAGAGGTTACTCATGAGATTTACCAGCCTCTCATTTTTCAAAACTCTAGAGTGCCTCAATTTCTCCTCATAAGACATTCTGTCATCCCAGGCGTTAGTCTGGAGAGCCTCCATTGCACTTTGTCTTTGGTAAGTGTTTCCTTCCTTTTCTAAGAAAACCAAAACTGTACTCGGTACTCCAGGTGTGGTCTCACTAAAGCTCCAAACAATCGCATCAAGACTCAAATACTCAATACTCAAATCCCCTTGCGATGAAGGTCAACATACCATTTGCCTTCCTAATTGCTTGCTACACTTGCATGCTAGCTTTGGATATCAACACTCCCCAACCTCTCGTTTAAGAAATACTCTACCTTTTTGATTTTTCTACCAAAGTGGATAACTTCATAATTGTTCACATTTGTTCACATATCTTCCATTTGCTATATTCTTGCCTACTCACTTAGCCTGCCTAAATCCCCTTGCAATCTCCTCACATCTTTCTCATAACTTACATTCCCACCTAGTGTCATCAGCAAATTTAGAAATTTTACATTTAGTTCTGACAACCAAAAAACATAAACTGCTGGATGCAGCTTGTTCAAATTCGTAAATTGGCTCCAGTACAATGACCCAGGCAATGATTAAAAACCCAGGACTTCTATCCAATCTGTGAAAGTTTCTGGTATTGCACTGATCAGTCAACTGTTGCATGGATTCACTATTCCAGCAGTTTAACAAGTTACAGGGTGTGTGATTAAAAAATGACAACAAAGGGCACATTTTTCAGATAGCACATTTGATAAGCAGAACATCACCTGCTAGGAACACAGGTTCTGTATTTGTGTGGTCACATATGGATGGGAAATGAGTACATTTGATTCATGGTTGCTCGGATTACCCCTCACCATCACGGTTCTGACCAGGAGGGTTTGAGGTAGACTATTCTTGAAATCCCTTAAACTTGCAAATTCTAACCCTAGTAATGTGAATTGCTCCCAGATTCGAACCAATTTGACAATCTTATCCATGTGGCAATGAGAAATTGGATTGTGGCAAAGCACTGCTGCTCAATTCTAACACTTCCTAAAGAATGTGCTTTTGCCGTTTGGCCCATCAAGTCTGCACCGACCCTCCAAAAGAACATTTTACCTACGCCCACTCTCCCGCCCTATCCCCATAACCCCGCACATTGATCATGGCCAATCCACCTAACCTGCACGCCTCTGGACACTAAGGGACAATATGACATGGCCATTTTTACCTGCACATTTTTGGATTGCGGGAGGAAACCGGAGCACCCAGAGGAAACCCACGCAGACGCGGGTAGAATGCGTCTAACTAAACGCGTTACTCGCCAACACTAAACGCATTCAAATGGTCATTGGATAGGCATATGGACAATAAGGGAATAGTGTAGAGGGACTTTAGAGGGGTTTCACAGGACGGCGCAACATCGAGGGCCAAAGGGCCTGTACTGCGCTGTTCTATTCTATTCTAACATGCAAGCTCCATACAGACAGTCACCCAAGGCCAGAATCAAACCTGGGACACTGGCATTGTGCAGCAGTAGTGCTAACCATTGTGCCACCGTGCCGCCTATGTTCAATTGAAACATATAGAGTAGGTTCCACTATATTATTTGCTGCACTGTAAGAAATTGCTTTTATTGGCTGTAGAACTGGAAACATCATGTATGAACAGTGATAACTGCAAACTTACCTG
The DNA here is from genome assembly GCF_902713615.1 of Scyliorhinus canicula. Lineage (NCBI taxonomy): Eukaryota > Metazoa > Chordata > Chondrichthyes > Carcharhiniformes > Scyliorhinidae > Scyliorhinus > Scyliorhinus canicula. The sequence goes on from NC_052153.1 coordinate 102,631,365, forward strand.
CAACTTTCAACTTTTGGTAAAGAAGGAAGATGACGAATGTTAAGAAAATCTAGAAATATCTTAGGTAGGTCTTCATTCTCAATCAGGATAGCCTGTCAAAAGAAACAAATTACCAAAAATCTTATTCAAAACATATCGAAATGTAGCTTTCATGATGTACTGTTGCATAATATTACATGTGCAAACAAAATGTTTTCCACAATGCTGACACTGCTGAAAACAAAGGAAAATGAATTTGAATTCAAATATTCGCTCTAAACTCAAGAAACTGAATGCGTTGCTCGAGCACTTCAGAGGGCAGTTAAGTGTGAGTTTGCTGGTACATACATTCCAGACTGGGTAAGAAGGCAGATTTCTTTCCCTCAAAGACATTCTAAAAACTGTGTCACTATGATAGTAAACCTACTGGATTCATCACATTGCCAAGGAAAAATCCATTATTTGAGATGGGCAACATTGAGTTTCTGTGCAGTGGAACATGCAAGAGAGGAGGCTTCCTGAAAGGTAAAACATACACAGTGTAAATACATTCATAACGCAAATTATACAAAGATCCATTTATGATTTTTGTCACTTTCGCATATGTTATATTTAATTAGATAGGAAGTGACCAAGTGCCAAATTATTCACCGGGGGCAGGGCTGGGATCGGGGCAGGGGGGTGAGGTAGCAGGGACTGGAGGCTAGGGCAACCATGCAGCCCAGGGACATGGATGAGCATGGGAGTACCCATCATGCTAACATGCCTGTCCTTTAGCCCCTGCAGAAATGGAGTTTGGTATTCAGCTAGCAATGGCTGCCTGGCCGCCGCAGCCACGGCGGACGTGGTGAGGCTGCATGAGGAGGAGCTGCTCGGAGAGGACCCTGCAGAACAGGAGCCTGCCCCAGAGGAGCAGGGGCCAGCTGGTGACGATGGAGAACTGGCTGTCCAGGAAGGAGGCGCCGCATCAGGCCCATGTATATCAGCAATGCCTTTTGTTTGAGAACATGCTGGACTGAGCATGGGCTGATGACTATGGCTGAGCAGGGAGATCATGCAACACCTCTGTTGACGCATTTGGAACTGCGGGGGTATGGGGGACGACACCCGCTCCCAGTGGCCGTCAAAGTAACGGTCGCCCTGAACTTCTTCTCCACAGGTTCCTTCCGGTGCCAAGCAGGGACCTTTCTGGGATCACACAGAGCTCGGTGCACAGGTGCATCCGCGCCGTCACGGAGGCCCTAAATGCCTGGGCGGCGAAGTATATCACCTTCAATGTGGACCAACCAGGTTGCCCGGGCAGAAGGATTCATCGCCATAGTTGGCATGCCCAGGTCCAGTGGGTAATCGATGGGACGCATATCCCCCTATGGGCGCCGACGCATGAGGCGGTGCCCTTCATTACTAGGAAGTGATTCCACACCCTTAATGAGCAGCTGGTGTGTGACCACCGGATGCACATCATGTATGTCTGCACCCGGTATCCAGGCAGAGTGCACAACGCCTTTGTCCTGGTCCCCGACACCTTCGAGGTGCTCCCTCGGGTGAGGGGTTGGCTCTTGGGCGACAGGGATTATCCGCTGTGTTGGTGGCTGGCGACACCTGCCCGGAGGCCCCAAACCAATGTGGAGAACCACTACAATGATGCCCATGCAGGAGCGTCATCAAGCGGTGCATCGACATCCTGAAGATAGATTCAAGTTCCTGGGCTGCCAGGGGGCCCCAGTACAACCTGAGGAGGATCTCCCGCTTCATGGTGGCTGCTGTATCCTGCAAACATAGTGCAGCAGAGGGGCGACATGCTGGAGGAAGAGTGGAGGAACGGCAGGCCTCATCCATTAAGGCAGATGAGGAGGAGGGCGAAGATGGGCTCAACATGCGGCCCAGGGTTGCGCAAGAGGCAGGACGTGCACGCAAGTGCCACTGTGGACGGGACAACCTGATCGTCTCCAGGTTCGCCGACAAGAGGGCCTGGCAAACAGCAGCTCAACCGTCCACCTCCCCCGCCGCACCACTCCCCACTGACACCCCCACTTCCTGAAGTCCATCCCCCCATCCCAGCACCTACCCCACTCTGAGCCACCCAACAGCTGCGCCACAGCATGTTGTACCTGGGTTAGCAGTATTAACAGGACTTGTCCATGGGCTCAGGGTGATGATAACCCGCTCCACATGAGCTCTGTGCTTCCGCCTAACCTCTGCCCTGGTGTCACATACCACTGTTCGCCCGGGTGATGCCTGCATGTATGCTGCCATTCCATCACACAGATTTTCTGGCAGTGGGGTAGGGTGGGTGAGGGTCTGGATTTGGAGTGGTGAGCAGTGATGGGTCACATACCGGATATGCCCTACCACACGGTGCCCCAGTAGCTCTGGCCCCTGCCCCCTCTGAGTATAACCCCGAATGCCCTGGGGTCCCTGGTCTGTGCTGTCATCCAACACCCGGACACCACACTGCTGGCCTCCCACACTCTTTCCTCCCCCCCCCCAACCAACATTCCACTCCCACACCGCACGCCCTCAGAACCTAGCCCGACACATCCCTCACACCCTTCAGATAAAGAGCTGAGGCAGTTCGGAACGTTGCTGGGAGGTGTTTATTTGCGGCAGTGATATGTACAATAACTGTGCCCCAGCCCCTAACGCTGTCTTATGTGTTGCACCCTAGCCAACTTAACTGGTATCTACCTTCTTAATCTTAAGTGTCCTGACACTCCTTCTATGTGATTCCCCCAGGACATGGGGGTGGCCTGCTGTGTTTCCCGCCCTTTGGCGGCTGTCCACTGGATGGGCTCGGCAGTTTTCCAGGTGCCAGAGGTGGCGTGGTGCCACCCTGTTCTGCTCTCTAGCCCATTGGATAGACCAGGGACAGGGGGTCTGGCACCTTCCCTGTGGTTGTCAGCGGCATGGGCCCCATCATCTTCTACTTCCTCAGGCACATGATGGCCCCTCTGCTACTCCTTGGGATGGGGTTGTGGATGGTGCAAGCTCTGGGGGCTCCGCCATCAGTTATAATAATAATAACCTTTATTAGTGTCACAAGTAGGCTTACATTAACATTGCAATGAAGTTACTGTGAAAATCTCCTTGTCGCCACACTATGGCGCCTGTACAGGTACACTGGGGAGAATTCAGAATGTTCAATTCGTATAAGAAGCACATCTTTCGGGACTTATGGGAGGAAACCGGAGCACCGGGAGGAAACCCACACAGACACGGGAAGAACGTGCAGACTCCGCACAGACTGTGACCCAGCCGGGAATCTAACCTGGGTCCCTGGCGTGGTGAAGCAACAGTGCTAACCACTGCCAGTCCTGGAGGCCCGCTCTTATCTCGACCAGTTTTTCTCCGCTCACAGCCATGGAGTCCCTCTGGCACTGCCACCGTCACTCTGGGAATGGACCACGGCACTCAGCGACTGTGCGACCTTGCCCAGTGACCATGCTATTTGCTCAGGTCAGCCCGGCAAATGTTCTCGACGCCCGCAGCCGTGGCCCGTTGTGACTGGGCCATGCTCTGGAGCACTGCAGCAATGTCCATGTGGTCCTGGTACATGGCTGCCTGTGACAGGGCCACCCTGTCCTGTGCCTCAGCGACCGCCCGCACAGTGTGCCCCAGGCCTTGGACATCCTGACCCATGGCCGATACCTTCGCACCAAAGACCTCATCCGTTGACACTACCCAGGTGCTGGCCTGGGTAGCACACATTTTTGGCACTGCCTCCTGCTCCTGCAGGTGGCTGGACACCTCCAGCTGCACCTGCAGACGCTGGATGGTTGCTGGCACCCCCTCATGCAGTCCCCGGCTCTTTGTCTGCATCTCCAATATTAATGTGACTGCCCTGACATTCAGTCCCAGTGTCAGCGTTTAGTATCTCAAACGGAGAATCCCGTCCTACGTGTGGGTGAATCCAAGACTGGATCTCACCCAAAAAGCCAGCGGGAAACACCCCGCTAAATCTGTCTAGAATGTCACTTTGGGCATGATGTCGCAATCACGTTGCACCTGGTGCGGATGTGGGAGCGATGGGTGAATCCCGCGAGAGCCCCAAATTGGGCTCGAAGCGGGCCAATTGAGAGAGGGTCCTGAAAGCTGGGAGGATTGATGAGTGCAGGCAGGAAGTAAACAAGAATGGCAGGAGGAAAATTCATACTGGGTATAATATGTTAAAGATTGTCACAATCTATCATAATTATATGAAACCCATTCAACGGGTTAATTATTACTGGCAATGCATTAGCCATTAACTATGGAGAATAACTTTTAAGTGAGCCGTATTTGGACTAAGTATAGGTGAATGCCCCCGGTCACCATTTTCAACGGATTTTACAGCCAGTCGTTCTTGCGTTTACGCAGCTAATAAAAGAACACTGTGCCATTTCAACATATTCCTGACCAAGGGAAACGAGTCAATGTCAAGGCATTTAGCAATTTTTGTGCTGTGATACTATCCATTTCCTTATGAACTCCCCATCTGGATCTGATCTCCTTTTCATTTCACCTTTTCAGATAGTAATTAAGACTGTCAACCCCTTTGCCTTCATTTAGTGGTAACTCACATTGTCTTTCTTTTTCCCCATCATTGTTAGCTTCCCGCAACATCAAGCTGGAATAACTAAGCACCAACTAGAGCACATAATCTTCAAAAATTAACTCATCCCTTTTTAAGTGCACATAATTCTAGAATAAATAAAGTCCAAGCAAATCGGATTTATGTTTAGTCATTCAGTTATCACTGAGAACACATATTAACAGAATGCGCTGTGACGGTAATATGGAATATAAACCACTTTTCTCATCAGGAATTTAATTCACGTCATATCGTTTAAATAATCTGGGACAAGGTTTTTGGTATAGTAGTTTCCCGCACCACCCACTGAAGAGTCAGGGGGAATGCATCCCAATACCGAACCCTAGCGGCCATTTAATACTCCCAGAGCATTAATTGTCTGAATTTGGAACTTCGGCTCCTCATTTGAGAGGAAGTCCAACCTCAAAGAGGTCAACCTGGGGTTCGGTAGCCCCAGCAGTGTCAATAGCAGCAGTGACCAGAACAGGGACTACAAGCAGTCCTTAGGTTCAAAGTGCAGGAACACTGGATGAGGAGTTCTCATGCAGAGTGAGGAAGGGAGGCCTGAGTCAGCTGGGATGAGAGGAATGGGGTTTTTAATGGAGAGGTTGGGAGGCAGCGGGCATTCCTGGTTCGAAGATTCTGTGTGGGAAGGTGCCTTCTGTAGAAAGTAGGCGATTGAAAGGAGCAGTCACCCTGTCCGAGGCCTGAGCAAGGTGACCTTTCAGATATCTCCCCTGCTTCTGAACCCCTTACTCCAGCCTCTTGTGGCTATTCAGGGAACAGCCCTTAAGTAGTTATTAATTGCTCAGTTGAGGGCCTCAGTTGGAGCAGGGGCAGGTGGAACAACCAAATAATTCTGACTCAATGAGTGAACAATGCAGACTCATTTTGCTAATGATTGTAACATTATAAGACTAATCTACAAAGATTTAATTCAAAGATAACCATCTCATTAAAAATGAATCGAGATCAAATATGTTATTTTTGGCATGAAATGACTCTACAAACCACAAAAATGTAGACAGATATATGGACTATAGTATTTCAAATTGAGTACCATTTCAAAAATATTATAATTTTTCAATATCAGATTAATGATTTCAAATATTTTTTGAAAATGTATTATGTTTTATTGGAGATGAAGACATTGCTAACAAGTCCCAATTTCTTGCCCATACCTAAGCCGGGAATCTGCTTGGACGGAGAACTGAAGCGTTTTCCCCACAGTTCGATGGAGAGGCCCAATGGAATCAAGTGTCCTTCAGGCATTTAAGCGGGGATTGTTGGGCCTTCATGCAGTTGAGGTCCTCAGGGCAGAGGTCCTGCCTGACGCTAGCCGCCGGCCAATCAAAAACTGGCAGCTCCTCATCTGCCAGTCCCATTAAGAACACTGGCAGCTGGTGGAAATGCACCCACCAGAGGTCCAGGATCGCCAAGGAACCCCAGGCTAAAGGTGAGTAAAGGCGCTTTGGAGGTTGGGAGTAGAGGTCTGCGGAGAGAATCGAGCAGGTTGGAAACAAAGGCAGGAGGGTGGATATCTGCAGCTCTCCTTTCTGACGGGGCACATCTAAACTTTGCGATAACATTCCATCCCACTTGCCCTCACTTCTGTCCTAGCTGATCTAAACTGGCTTCCTGCCACACAAAATATTTATAATCCCTGCAAGGTTTTGCTCTTCCATTGGCTGGTGTGAACAATTGCATTTGTATCTTTTTTTTAATAAATTTAGATTACCCAATTATTTTTTCCAATTAAGGGGCAATTTAGCATGGCCAATCCACCTACCCTGCACATCTTTGGGTTGTGGGGGCGAAACCCACGCAGACACGGGGAGAATGTGCAAACTCCACACAGACAGGGACCCAGGGCCGGATTCGAACTTGGGACCTCGGCACCGTGAGGCAGCAGGGCTAACCCACTGCGCCACCGTGCTGCCCACCTATCTCCTTTTTTAAACAGTGGTGTCACGTTTGCTAATTTCCAATCCGCCGGGACCACCCCAGAGTCTTGTGAATTTTGCTAAATTATTACTAGTGCATTTGCCATTTCCCTAGCCATCTCTTTTAGCACTCATCTTACTCTTCTTTATAGCTTTTTTAGTAGCTTTCTGTTGCCCCCTAAAGATTTCCCTGTCCTCTAGTCTCACACTAATCTTTGCCACTTTCTATGCTTTTTCCTTCAATTTGATACTCTCCCTTATTTCCTTAGATATCCTGGGTTAATTTTCCCTCTTTCTACCATCCTTCCTTTTTGTTGGTATAAACCTTTGCTGAGCACTGTGAAAAATCGATTGGAAGGTTCTCCACTGTTCCTCAACTGTTTCACCATAAAGTCTTTGCTCACAGTCTATCTTAGCTAGCTCTTCTCTCATCTCATTGTAATCTCCTTTGTTTAAGCACAAAACACTAGTGTTTGATTTTACCTTCTCACCCTCCATCTGTATTTTAAATTCCACTATATTGTGATCGCTCCTTCCGAGAGGATCCCTAACTATGAGATCATAAATCAATCCTGTCTCATTACACAGGACCAGATCATGGACCGCTTGTTCCCTCGTAGGTTCCATTACATACAGTTCTTGGAAACTATCGTGGATACATTCTATAAACGCCTCCTCAAGGCTGCCTTGACCGGCCTGGTTAAACCAATCGACATGTAGATTAAAATCCCCCATGATATCTGCTGTACCATTTCTACATGCATCAGTTATTTCTTTGTTTATTGCCTGCCCCACCATAATGCTACTATTTGATAGCCTATAAACTACTCCTATCAGTGACTTTTTCACCTTACTATTCCTGATTTCCACCCAAATTCATCCTTATCCTCCACAGCCCCGATGTCATCCCTTACTATTGCCCGGATATCATCCTTAAATAACAGAGCTACACCCTTACCATCCATTCTGTCCTTCCGAATAGTTTGATAGCCTTGGATATTCAACTCCCAGTCGTGACCATTCTTTAACCATGTTTCAGTAATGACCACTAAATCATAGTCATTCACGATAATTTGCGCCATCAACTCATTTACCTTATTCCGAATACTACGAGCATTCAGGTAAAGTACACTTATGTTGGCTTTTATACCTCTGTTTTGAATCTTAACACCTTGATCAGTAACCTCTCCTCAGTTATTTTTCCTCTTAACTTTTCTCCTAATTTTCCTTGTCGTTGAACCCATATCTTCATGTAACAACTGCCGCATCGCTTTCCATTTATGTTTTATTTCCCGTTTTATTCCTTTTAGTATTACTGGGCCTATTCACTGAGCTCCCCTCAGTCACTGTACCTTGCCCTTTTTGATTTTTGACTGTGGCTTCTCTGCCTTACACTTTCCCCCTTACTGCCTTTTGTTTCTGTCCCTGTTTTACTATCTTCCGACTTCCTGCTTTGGTTCCCATTCCCCTGCTGCATTAGTTTGAACCCACCCCAATCGCTTTTGCTAGGAATCTGAAACCCTCCCCCGACACCATCCCTTCAGCCATCCTATATATCCTGTAATTTCTACTCTGACTAGCACGTGGCACTGGTAGTAATCCTGAGATCACTATCTTCGAGGTCCAATTTCTTAACTTCCTTCCTAGCTCCCTGTATTTTGCTTTTAGGACCTCATCCCTTTTTTTACCTATGTCGTTTGTACCGATGTGTACCATGACCACTGGCTGTTCACTCACCCCCTCCAGAATGTCCTGTACCCACTCCGAGACATCCTTGACCCTAGCGCCAGGGAGGCAACATACCATCGTGGAGTCTCGTTTGCGGCCACAGAAACGCCTGTCTATTCCGCTTAAGATTGAGTTGTTAAAATTACCATCTCAGTTAGTGACTGAACTACACCCAGATTTTGCATTGGTGGTGACGATTTCAGCCCATGGGTTGATCAGCTGCAAATAATTTGTCCAGAGAAGGTATCTCAGGTTTCTCACCAACATTTGCGCAGGTATTGGATCCAGATGCATCAGGTGCCCAATAGTCATGTAGGAACCTCAACGATAATCTTTACCAGGTTACTGAGTGAATGAAGAAGAATGCAGTAGAATCTTCATCTGAAATTCATATTCACACTTTCTGCAGGGATTTCTAATTGTGATTAAGTGTGAAAAACAAGCCTGATCATTTCAATGCTAGGCAATGGGCACAGAGGCTAAATGCAACATATGTACTCGCAGTCCAGTTGAGGTCATCAGAGCACAGACACAACATAAAACTAGGTGTCTTACTGCCTGAGCTTCCTAGTGATAAACTTGCTGAATTATCAGAGATGCTTTCAAAGAAATGTCTAAGGTTTAATCATGGGTATACCAGTGGATCAACATAAATATTATGGAAATCAGAAGGTTTCTTCTTTTCATTTGCTGAGGCGACAGAAATGCAACAACAGTAAAACCTACATTTTTTCCCTCCAATTTTATTTGGGGAGGGCTTGTTACTTTATTTTCCAGGGTGAAACCTCATCCATCATGGCAACAAAGAGAAAGTCCAATGAGTGTGCGTTCAGGGATTTACTTTGGGTTATTAATGCAGGATTTAAGGAATGTTAACAAGGCGAGCTGTTTGTTAAGCTTGACAGATCAGCTTACAATGCACTGGTCACATACTCCATCTGTACACTAATGACATTGAGCTGGCATAAGAACTGCTGTTCCATGCCTAACACAAAGAAGAAAAAAATCATTAGGGCCACCACCTCTTTTGCATACGTGTGGTGCAGCAATGGGTGTAACCATTTGAGATTCTTTAACTTTTGCTTACTTGTACAGTGAGTACTGATGATCCATAGTTTACTGCATACTATGGGTTAAATTGTTTTCACCATTTGCAAAAGATTATTTCCCTCTCCTTTAGTGTTTCATTGATATTGTTGCATATAACCATATTTATTTTGTCTCTATTTGCCGTTGTAACACTCAAAGCAACTACTTGGTTACTGTGCCACTTCATATAATTCTATAACTAAGTGTCTTCCCCATCTTCCACACGGATGGGCATTTTACACAAATGAATTAGCACAAATGTTTTACAGAAGACCATTTTAGGGTAGCATTCCAATCAGACTTATTGTTCAAGCACATTAAATAACTGAACAATCAAAAATGCTTCCATGATTGGTTTTTCCATTGCTAGTGTTGTGGGAACAGGGACACTCCATATGAATTCCCTACTCCAAATCAGTATTATTAATGTCCTAATTCTTACATTTGCAGTATAGAATCAAGATCACTTTTAAATCTACAAGGTAACATCATTCAAAAAAAAAAATCAGAATCAAGAAACCTCCTCCATGGCTCTCCTGATCAGCTGCTATAAACTTGGCAGAATATCGGCAGAAACCCACTTTACCCATACCTTTGGGGCCTCCGCTAAATTTTCAGCAGTTATGACGACTGATTGGGAGAATCCCCAAGGAAATTCTCAGTGTAAGTATTCACCTATAGAATGTGATACTCCTTGCAGGGATTAATGGACATCATATGATCGTCATGAGTGCTTTTACAATATCCTTGTAAACAATTTAATTATTAAGGGTTTCAAGTATTCAAAATTGTTCAGAAGGTGTACTGCTAAATGAGGCTGTGATGTTTTAAAACACAAGGGGGGGGGGGGGGGTCAGAGGCGATGAAACAAAGTGACATCAAAGTTCAAATGATTAATCAGTTACACATGTAACAGGCTCAAAATGCACTCAAAAGTGTTGGGCGAGATTCTCCGCAAATGCGGAGAGTCGTAAAGGCTGCCGTGAAACTGGCCGTGTTTCACGGCAGCCTTCACGCCCGTTCCCGGGATCCGATTCTTCCCCCCCATCGGGGGTAGGAGCGGGACCCCGGAAATCACGGCATTGCAGCCTTAACGACCGTCGTTAAGGCCGCGCGCCAAGATGTCGCGCGGCAGGCTCCAACCCGCGCATGTGCGGGTGACGTCATCATGCCATTGACGGAACCCGCGCATGCGCGGTTCCGCATTTCTCCACCGCTGCCCAACAAGATGTGGCGGCTTGATCTTGTCGGGCGGCGGAGGAGAAATAGTGCGTCCCTTTTGGACACAGGCCCGACGATCGGTGGGCACCAATCGCGGGCCTGTCCCCTCCCGAGCACAACAGTGGTGCTCCCGCCCCAAACGGGCATCCAGCGCCCATTTTTACGACGGCAGCAAGCAGGTGTGTTTGCTGCCGTGAAAAAACGGGCGTAAAGGCCCGGTCGCTCGGCCCTTCGGCCGCGGAGAATCGCCGCTCGCCGACAAAAACGGCGAGCGGCGATTCGTGACGTGGGTCGGGCGAGGGCGGGGGGAGAGTAGTGGGAGGGCGTGAAAAATGTCGGGAGGCCCTCCCGCTATTCTCCCAACCGGCTTGGGCAGCGGAGAATCGCGCCCATTATTCTTCAGAATGTAAATATTTTGGGAAAAAAAACCCCAATTTGCATTACCAAAAAGCTCACTATTTCAGATGTCATCAGACCTGCTACACTGAATCAATGTCAGTCTTTTATTATTTTTTTAAAACTTAAGAGTACCCAATTATTTATTTTTTTCCCAATTAAGGGGCAATTTAGCGTGGCCAATCCACCTAACCTGCATACCTTTGGGTTGTGGGGTTGAAACCCATGCAGACATGGGGAGAATGTGCAAACTCCACACGGCCAGTCACCCAGGGCCAGGATTCGAACCCAGATTCTCAGCGCCGCAGTTCCAGTGCTAACCACTGCGTCACATGCTGCCCGTTTCAGTCTTTTATTATGATATATTGTACAAACACACATCATATCTGGAGTGATCAGTAAAAGTAAATATACTCCAATAGCATTTTCAGAATTTGATTCCACACAATATTACCAATGTGATGGAGGCACATTACAAACATACATCTTACCAATTCTGTATAGAAAAGGAAATTGCAAAAAAAAGTGCATTCTTAGAACATTGATTTCTGCTCCTCTCACCCACCATAACCTTAGTTCTACCATATTGATTTTTGTTCCTGTAGTGTGGCCACTAAAAGCCTCAATTTTTAAAGAATCTGCCTCTTAACTCTGCTCTCCCTGTGGAAGTAGCTGATTACTTGCACATGTCCCTTCACTGACATTCCAAACATCTAATTGTCAGATTTCTTTTCTGTTTCAGTGAGTAAAATGCAGTCACCATATTACAGAGGGACTTGTTCTGCCTTAACCTCAGCTAGATGCCATCATGCAGGAGAAAATACGTTAAAATATCACAGGATAACTCTGTCCGACAAGGCAGAGGCATAAACAGTGTAATGATTTCCCTCGAGTTTCACTGCTAGAGAATTGTCACTAAAGTCAACATAAATGGTGACAGATCTTCACTGAGGACACTGAGAAATCGAATGTTGGCATTATATTTAGGTTCAGGCCTTCTCATCAACCAATTATAACACTAACCATCTTGCTGAAAACTTGGACAAGACAACTCCACTAACCTTCTGAGGATATAACACACATCAGCATTTCAGAACTAAAACTTTAGGTGTGAAATAGTTTTCAATATTTGGAGTTCCTATATCCATCATTATCACAAAAGTATTCTTGTTGTGGAAATATATCAGGAACTCAATGTGTAAAAATCATCTCACCCATGACTTGATAAGTACCATTAAATTGCTAAGTTGGAAAGTGCTTCCAGTAAAAAGACCCAAATTTAGTATGTATTGTAATCAACCCGGACTATAAATGTAAATTATTTCATCACAAGTACATCTGTAACTACTTGAATAAATGACAATTGAAAATTACAACCAGAAATCAGCACATATTTTCCCTGAACTGAGCACCTCTTAGAATTGCTGCTTTATTCACAGATGTTGCAGCTTCTTAGGTCTTTACCATCAAATTAGATGCTCAACCAACTAATAAACCGTGCCAACCGTAACTTGTTTTAAATTTTATCCACAGATGTTGTTTTAAAATAAAAAAATGTTTGCACAATATAGACAAAATATTAAATTAATTTTATGTTAAAATACACCTACAGTGTTTTTTTAAAGAAATATTATTGAAGAAACCTAACCGTATTTCTTACATTTAGGATCCATCCACTCAGGGACGGTATGGGGAAATGCAAGAGTCAATATAGGAATATGTTTAAGTGCTCAACAGGAAATAGTACTCCACACACATTACATCCTTTTATTTTATCCCAGTATTTAGGATGTAAGATGACCTGAAGCATCATGTGGTAAATCTATCAGACAAACCCCACCCCAAGAATTTATAGGAATGCCACATTCATCGGTTTAGGTTAAAGAATTGTTTCCCAAAGTAATTTTTTGCCACTTTAAAATCACTGCCACTTTGAAGAATGTACAGCTATGCAATAAGTTTTCATGATTTTTGTCTTGGTGATATTTTCTTCATATCAAAGGCTAGGGGCCAGGGTAAGCTCCCGAGAGCATTGCTGACATTCCCATTGAAACTAATTACTCTAAACATCAGGTGCCTCCTCCAAGTCAGAACAGAATACTGCAGTTGGAGTTGGGAATTCAATGTACTCGGGGTTAATGCACTTGTTTCCACGCTGCTTTCTTCAAGCTTTGAAATCTACAAATATATTCATTGCATAATTTGTAAAAAAAATCTTCAGTACAATCAGAAGATAGCATCTAAACACTGACTTCATTAATTGCCTGAAATTGAATTCAAGTCTAACATCAATGCCATACAATGAAAATCACAGAAGGATCAGCGCCTCAAAGAGCTTAGTGAAGAAGATAAAACAATTTCACTGTGAAAGGGAAACTAAATAGAATTTTTTATATCTTTCACGCTAGATGAATATATCAATACTAGCCTAGTGGTTCAGATTATTATCCAAGGGAACAACCTGACGTTTTACAGTTTTAACTCCCTCCCTTCTAATCTAATTTTAGAATAATGTAGAGAAGGGTTCATGATTTGAGGCCAAGAATGTCTACAAGATAGTCTAAACATATCTCCTTACTTTATTACTGTTATCTACTATGCTGTACTTAACAGAACATAATGTTATATCTGCTGCAGAACTAAGGCAGTACACCAGGAAACTGTTTTACCTAGTGGTTCCTGAATTTTTAAAGTGCAATGCTTTTTTTTTTTGCTTTTTTTAAAAATTTAGCTTACCCAATTATTTTTTCCAATTAAGGGGCAATTTAGCGTGGCCAATCCACCTACTCTGCATATTTTTGGGTTGTGGGGGCGAAACACACGCATACACGGGGAGAATGTGCAAACTCCACACGGACAGTGACCCAGAGCTGGGATCGAACCTGGGACCTCAGTACCGTGAGGCGGTTGTGCTAACCACTAGGCCACCGTGCTGCCCCTAAAGTGCAATGCTAAAATACCTTCAGTATTAATAGTACTATATAATGCCAATTTGTGGACCAGATCCTAATAAGAAAATTCAGGTGGGTTTTTGCACACACATTGTTTTCAGGGAAACTTTGCAGGTTTAGTTAAATGTAAAATTATCAAGCAGAGCAATCAGTGTTATCATTTAAAAAAGGGATCACCAATCTTAAGTATATTATTTATTACCATGAGATCAGTTTGCATTATAAATCAATATCTTTTGAAATATTCTCTCTGTGTTGGCTCCAAATCAAAAGAATAGGTTAAAAAAAACAGCTTAAACAGAACCAGAGAGGATTAACAAAACCTTCAAGGCCTTCTACCAAGAGCTGTACACCTCAGAGCCCCCAACGGGGAAGGCTGGGATGAACCGGTTTCTTGACGGACTGGACATACCAGTTGTGGGAGAGGGCAGAAAACGGGATCTGGAAGCACCACTAGCACTGGGAGAGATCATGGACAGCATTAGCTCCATGCAGGCGGGGAAGGCGCCGGGACCGGACGGATTCCCGGCGGACTTCTACAAAAAATTTGCGACAGCGCTGGCCCCGCACCTGCGGGAGATGTTCACAGACTCGCTAGCTAGGGGCACGTTGCCACCCACGTTAGCACAGGCCTCAATCTCGCTGATACCTAAGAAAGACAAAGACCCAACGGAATGTGGGTCATACAGACCCATATCTCTGCTGAATGCAGACGCCAAAATACTGGCCAAAATCCTAGCCAAGAGGCTAGAAGACTGTGTACCTGAGGTGGTCACAGAGGACCAGACGGGCTTTGTCAAAGGTAGACAGCTTACCGCGAACATCAGGCGCCTGCTGAACGTGATAATGACCCCCTCCGGGGAGAGAACACAAGAGGTGATCGTCTCCCTGGACGCAGAAAAGGCCTTCGACAGAGTCGAGTGGAAATACCTCATAGAGGTACTGGAGCGGTTCGGGCTTGGAACAGGGTTCACCGCTTGGGTAAAGCTCCTGTACAACGCTCCCATGGCGAGTGTACAGACCAACAATACCAACTCCCAATACTTCCAGCTGCACAGGGGCACCAGACAAGGATGCCCACTGTCCCCGCTGCTGTTCGCACTAGCAATTGAACCGCTAGCAATCGCGCTCAGGGCAGCAAAAAATTGGAGGGGGATCCGAAGGGGAGGTAGAGAGCACAGAGTCTCACTCTATGCGGATGATCTGCTCCTCTATATCTCGGACCCACAAAGCAGCATGGACGGAATCATCGCGCTCCTGAAAGAGTTTGGAGCCTTCTCGGGCTACAAACTCAACATGAGCAAAAGTGAGATCTTCCCAGTACACCCGCAAGGGGGGGGGGGGGGGGGGGGCAGCACTAAAGGGGCTGCCGTTCAATCAAGCCCGACATAAATTCCGCTACCTGGGGATCCAAATAGCCCATGACTGGAAAGGGATCCACAAATGGAACCTCACCAGCCTGACGGAGGAAGTTAAAAAGGACCTGCAAAGATGGAACACACTCCCGCTCTCCCTCGCGGGGAGAGTTCAGACGATCAAAATGAACGTACTGCCCAGGTTCCTCTTCCTGTTTAGATCCATTCCGATCTACATCCCCAAGGCCTTTTTCAAAGCGCTGGACAAACTCATCATGGCGTTCGTATGGGGGGGTAAAAATGCTAGGATCCCAAAGAAGGTCTTACAAAAAACAAAAACCAGGGGAGGGCTAGCCCTCCCGAATCTACAATTCTACCACTGGGCAGCAACAGCCGAGCGAGTAAGGGGATGGATCCAGGAGCCAGAGGCTGAGTGGGTGCGTGCGGAGGAGGCCTCCTGCATGGGAACCTCCCTCCGGGCCCTCGCCACGGCAGCACTCCCATCCCCACCCAAAAAACACTCCAGCAGCCCAGTGGTGACAGCCACCCTCCAATCCTGGAACCAACTGCGGCAGCAACTTGGCCTGACCAAAATGTCGAACAGGGCTCCCATCTGCAACAACCATAGGTTCACACCAGCACTGACTGACGCCACCTTCAAAAGGTGGAGGCAGGACGGGGGGACACTGACAGTCAGGGACCTATACACGGACGACAGGATCGCAACACTGGACGAACTGACAGAGAAATTTCAGCTAGCTGGGGGGAACGAGCTACGGTACCTGCAGCTCAAAAACTTCCTACGAAAGGAGACAAGGACGTACCCACAACCGCCACGACAGACACTACTGGAAGACCTACTGGACGCAAGTATCCTAGAGAAAGGGAACTGTAGTGACATGTATGACCGACTGGTAGATAGGGACGACACCGTACTGGACGCAACAAGAAGGAAATGGGAGGACGACCTGGGGATGGAGATAGGGTGGGGACTCTGGAGCGAAGCACTGCATAGGGTCAACTCCACCTCCACGTGCGCAAGGCTCAGCCTGACGCAACTAAAAGTGGTACATAGAGCCCACTTAACAAGAACCCGTATGAGTAGGTTCTTCCCGGAGGTGGAAGACAGATGTGAACGGTGCCAAAGAGGCCCGGCCAACCACGCCCACATGTTCTGGTCTTGCCCCAGACTCGTGGAGTACTGGACAGCCTTCTTCGAGGTTATGTCCAAAGTGGTGGGAGTGAGGGTGGAGCCATGCCCGATAGTGGCGGTCTTCGGGGTTTCAGAACAGCCAGATCTATTCCTGGGGAGGAGGGCGGACGCCCTTGCCTTTGCCTCCCTGATCGCCCGCCGTAGAATCCTGTTTGGCTGGCGGTCAGCAGCACCGCCCAGAGCTGCGGACTGGCTGTCCGACCTCTCGGAATCTCTCCAAATGGAGAAAATCAAATTTGCCATCCGAGGGTCGGACGACGGCTTCCACAGAACGTGGGAGCCATTCATGCAACTGTTCCGGGACCTATTTGTGGCCAATGTACAAGAGGAAGAATAGTCGGGGGAAGGTAGCGGGAGGGGGGGGGGGGGGGGCTACAGGTTCGGTACGGGGGGTCGATGGCTAGCTAAGGCCCAAAACCAAACTAAATAAACATGTTGAGGGGGGGGGGGGGGGGGGGGGGGCGGGCGCAGTTACTACTACGAAGATGCCTACCTGTAAATATGTATGTTAATTTTTGCGTGTTTGTTTGTTTTTTTTTTGTTCTTTTTCTCTCCTAACAATTTGTAATTTGTTCAATATAAAATATGAAAACTGAATAAAAACATTTATAAAAAAAAAAAAACAGCTTAATGGCACAAAATCTTTTGGCTTGGTCAAGGGTGGTAGTCACAAATTGATAGAGAAGCCTAAACACTCATAAGGGCTATTAACTGTAATTATCTGAAGTTTTTAAAAAATCCTCCTCTCTACTAAAGGATCAGCTGTCTTCCATGTGGGGTCTGAATTGACAAGAGACAATTATAAGAGATTAGTTATTTGAAGATATTTAAAAGCTGTGAATGGGTCATCGTGCAGGTCTTTTCACTATCAAATGAATACGAAAGAGAGCTGTATTGAATTGTTAGTAATCTCTTTTCACCTCCACATGGCTCTGAAGGTCTGCCCATGATGATTACTGGCTGAGTGGCTAGGGACGTGACATGAGGATTTGGCAAGGACTTGGCATGTGGAGGGATATGGGGATGAGTACATGAGTTGGTATATAGGGTGCATGGGTAATGCCTGATGGGGTTAGAGCTTGAGAGCCTAACCGTTTCTAAACCTGAGCTGGGCCTTCTTAGCACACTGCCTCTGCAGTCACCCACCCCACGGTCACCCAAGGACGTCTTGTGCAGTCGACTGGTCTAACTCTATCCAGCCCCCCTTCCGCGGAGTGAAAATTTAGTCTAATGGGCCCTGTAACCAAGTCAGGTCTGCTAAGTCAGGAAATTTCCCAACTTGAGCTACCAGCTTTGGAAATGAAAACCAGTCCATAGTCTTTGTTTGCATTCAAGTGCGAAAATAAATAAATATTTCAAAATTATCGCAGTTTGATCAAATTACTGCATTCTTCAGCACATAATCTGGGCTAACATACCTTGGAGAAGGTTGGAGATTTATTTTTAGAGGGTTGGTTCGCTAGCCTGGGTTTACAGATGCTGATGGGCTCAGGTATCTCCAGGTGCGGAGCTGGGTCAAAAGGTATTTTCCAGCCTTCCCGGTGAATCAGCCTTCTACCTTGCCTGAGCAGATTTTATCCTGCTCAGGGTCGGAGGTGGCCAGTATGTCGGGCATATACCAGCAGATAGTGGGGGAAGAGACATGCCTGATTGTGACGGCAAAGTGGCCAGAAGAGCTGGGACCAAGGATGTTGGAGGATAAGGTTTAGAGCGATGCAATGAGGAGGGTGAACGTAACCTAATCCTGTGCGAGACGGAGACTCAATCAGCTAAAAGTTTTGTTTCGAGCACATCTCATGAAGGCTATAGCGAGCCGTTTTTTCAATGGGGTGGAGGATAGATGAAATCAGTGTTCGAGAGTGACGGCGCACCACACGAACATGTACTTGTCGTACACAAAGCTGGTGGGCCTTTGTTGATACTATGTCGGCAATCCTGGGCAATGGGTTGGAGCCTTGCCCACGGTTTATGGGGTTTCGGATGTGCCGGAGCTCTGGACGGGGGCGGGGCAGATTTCCTGGCCTTAGCCTCGCTTGCGGAAAGGAGGCTGATCCTCTTGGGCTGGAGGTCGACTGAACCGCCAAGCGCCTCGGCTTGGCTGGGTGACTTGATGGAGTTTTTGCACCTCGAGAAGGTTAAGTTTACTGTGAGAGGGTTGCTGGAAGGGCTTTACCAGAGATGGTGGCCATTTATAATGTATTTTAAAGAGTTGGTGATGGTTAGCTGTTGGGGGGTGGTGGGGGGGGGGGGGGGGGGGGGAGATAGGGGGGGGGGGGGGGTTGAGTGGTGAGGTTATATTGTTGGAGGGAGAAGTGGGGGTGGGGGGTTCTTACTGTTTAGCTGTTATTCTGGGTTATTGTAGGCTTTCTATGAAAATTGTTCAAAATTATAATTTTAAAAATTCCAACATTCCAATGAAATACTCAGAGTATGTTACATTTTGATGTTATAATGGGCTGTAACTTTGGAACTCCCTAGTGTCGGGTTGAGAAAGGGTATCCCATGATGCACTGTGTCCCAAGATGCAACTCTCAAAATTTCAAAGCTAAGGGTTTTCACAGCAATTGCCCAGAACTGCAAACGTCCTCTGGCCAATTGTCCTGCGCTGGTGACCATCTGAAAATTTGGTTTAAACTGCAAAGCTCTTATGGTTTCAGCTGTGCGACACAAATAGAAACCCGGAAAAAGTTAGGCAAAATAAATCCTCTTCCAACTTCTGTGCAGCTATTGTAAAGACAACCTCACGAGATTTCCCCACATCCCTGACCCACCATGACACTCCCCCCTCAATCCCTGGCACTGTTCAGTGACAAAATAGGGACAAAGTATGAGTGCCCATTTGTTACATTACACACCGCAAAACGAAAACTATGAAAATTGGACCCAAGATATTAAATCAATTCCTCAACTCCCCATGACTACGAATGTATCCCTAAACCAACACTGAGGAAACAGATTAATTGGCCAAACATAATATTGCTGAAAGTGTGTGAAATTTGTGCTATCATGCTTGTCTATAAAACAGTGCCAACACATCAAAACGCAATGATTATTAAGTGTTTTTGAATATTACAGACACTATATTAATGTAAGTTCATTCTTCCACATACAAACAAAATCTATATATCACATAAAACCTGGTGTCTATATGAACTGTCAACATTATTTTATAATCTAACAAAAAAACAGCTGATGCAGTTGTAAAGGAAACACATCTGAACTTCTTCAATTCTGGTTTTAACGGATCATGGGTGATCGGAGCCATTTGCGATACAGTATAATGAAATGCTTTTGCAAAATGCTGACATATCAAGCACTATGATAAAGCTAGGTTTCACTGCAGAAACGTTCTCATGCCTCTTTAAAAAATATTGCTTCTGGATGGAAAGGCTTGCAAACATATGGGGAGGAACAGGATTCATGACTCGCCCTCACAATCAGAGAAAAAAAATGAAGTGAGCATGCCCAGCTGTGTGCAGCTCCGCAACTACAGGAAGAAATCAATACCAGCTGAATGCCATCTGCTTGGGCAGCAGAATAGTACCTGTAGTATGACCCATGCATCTTTTCTTATTGAAAGGTTATTTTTATTCCTGTAAACAGTTCAACTTCACTTCATCCACATGATGCTCATTTACCAGTATCAAATCAATAAAATATGCAAAACAAGAAAAAAAAATGAATCTGGACAGTGGCCCTGATGCCGAAGTGATTGTTAATCAATGTCCTTGCTCAGTCTCTCAGCAAGATACATTTTTGATTTTGAGTAACTGAGGTATTATTAAATAGAGCCTGTAATCCAATTCCGAACAATACTGCGAAACAAAGCGAAACACAGCTTTAAATTTTCTGAATGTTTCAATAATTTTTTTTAAATCCTCATTGAAATATGGGGGGAAACCTTCCTCAAAAAAGTAGCTAAGTTGTAAGCACTAACAAAGAGTTTTTTTTTAAAATTAGGGAAAGGGAAGCCATCTGTTGTATCTAAGAACTACCTATTAATAATTTATAGGTATCACGGCTTTTGCTCTTAGAATAATGTCATATACCTGTGTATAGGATTATGCAGCTGTGAGGTTTGAACACATTTTTTCAGCCAATCCTTCCTATATCCCTAAAATGAAGGCATAAAGAAAGGAGCAGATAAGTCATTAGGGATCTGCCGTAAAGTTTAGAAATTATCACATTTTGAAATATATTGTAATTGTAATAGTAAGAAATAAATGTTGTGAAACAGAAGTACTGGGCGTGATTCACCAGCCTCGTTCCGCCCGACTTGGCGATGAAACAAAGCCGTTACATCTCGCCAGAGGCCTCTTGCGAGATTCACGACGCTTGAAACATCTCGTGAGATTCAACGGAATCTCGTGAAATGTTGCGATCTGGACCTTGCACTCGCTGGGCGAGATCCAGATGTGCATATTTAAATGAGCCATTAGTTTATTAATTTAGTTTAGTAGGCTCATTGGTTTAGAACTGCTCCACACAAACGTGACCAGTCATAACAGCACCTGGAGGGAAGGTCTCCCGGGTCATTGGAGGCCCATGGGTGGTCGGGCATTGAGCAAGATAGCACCCTGGCCACTCCTTCTGGTACCTGGGTAGTTGGCACTGCCAGCCTGGCACCTTGGTACTGCCACCTGGTGGCACTGCTTGGCCAGCAGGGATTCCACCAGGGTGCCAAGGGAAGGGGCGTAAGGGGGGGGGGGGGCCATGCCCATAAAAGGGGGGGTGAGGGGGGCAGGAAGAGTGGGATGGGAAGGGTGGTATGAAGGGGCCTCATAAAGGTAAAGAGGGGGGGCCGGAACGGTAGGTGGGAGAAAAGGGAGGGCCCTCAACGGCCCCATAGTAGGGTGCCTTCAGTTAGTGGGGGGTAATTCCCATGTCTGCGGGGGGTGGCATTGCCCATGGAAAGGTGTGGGATAAACTGAGGAGAAACTCCCCAAGGCTCAAAAAATGACTAAGGCTGGGCGAATACCAGTGTGGATCTCACCCAAGAAGACGGCGGGAAACACCGTGCCAAACCCCGCCAAAATGGGGGCACGGCAGCACAGTGGTTAGCACAATTGCTTCACAGCTCCAGGGTCCCAGGTTCAATCCCTGGCTTGGATCACTGTCTGTGCGGTGTCTGCACATCCTCCCCATGTGTGCGTGGGTTTCCTCCGGGTGCTCCGGTATCCTCCCACAGTCCAACGATGTCCCAGTTGGGTGGATTGGCCATGCTAAATCGCACTTATTGTCCAAAGATGTCCCAGTTGGGTGGATTGGCCATGCTAAATCGCACTTATTGTCCAAAAAGACACTTATGGCGCGATTCTCTAACCTTGTTGTACTCTTGTAGAATTTACAGTGCAGAAGGAGGCCATTCGGCCCATTGAGTCTGCACTGGCCCTTGGAAAGGGCACCCTACCTAAGCCCACACCTCCAGCCTATCACCATAACCCAATCACACCACCCAACTTTTTTGGACATTAAGGGCAATTTAGCATGACCAATCCACCTAACTTGCACATCTTTGGACTGTGGGAGGAAACCACAGCGTCCGGAGGAAACCCATGCACACGTGGAGAATGTGCAGACAGTGACCCAAGCCAGGAATCCAACCTGGGACCC
Organism: Scyliorhinus canicula; assembly: GCF_902713615.1. Lineage (NCBI taxonomy): Eukaryota > Metazoa > Chordata > Chondrichthyes > Carcharhiniformes > Scyliorhinidae > Scyliorhinus > Scyliorhinus canicula. Next base: position 102,653,423 of record NC_052153.1, read on the forward strand.
TGGAGCTGTGAAACAACTGTGCTAACCACTGTGCTGCCCTGGAGGGAAGTGAGGCCAGTGAATAGCAGGAGGGACCGAAGACAAGGACTGCGCCAGGTGCCAAACAGTTTGCAATGCGACTTCCAGTTGCGGCTATGCGGAGCTAAGCCGCACGTTCGGCAGCTCCCGCTACTTAAGGACTTTTGGGCCGATTTGAGGGCCCCAAACGGCGCTGTCTCGACGAATCCCGGTGGGGGAAGGTGTCTAGAGGAGCATTCCCCATAATTTATGGTGCTCACCCGGAGTGGGGCAAAGGAAAAAGCTGCAGCAGCTCCCCAAGAAAAGCGGGGGAAGAAGGACAAAATGGCGGCCGGCGGAACACCCGAGGACAGCAGGGTAGCATGGTGGTTAGCATAAATGCTTCACAGCTCCAGGGTCCCAGGTTCGATTCCCGGCTGGGTCACTGTCTGTGTGGAGTCTGCACGACCTCCCCCTGTGTGCGTGGGTTTCCTCCGGGTGCTCCGGTTTCCTCCCACAGTCCAAAGATGTGCAGGTTAGGTGGATTGGCCATGATAAATTGCCCGTAGTGTCCTAATAAAATGTAAGGTTAAGGGGGGGGTTGTTGGGTTACGGGTATAGGGTGGATATGTGGGTTTGAGTAGGGTGATCATGGCTCGGCACAACATTGAGGGCCGAAGGGCCTGTTCTGTGCTGTACTGTTCTATGTTCTATGACTGGTGGAAGTGGGCGCAGGAGCAGCATGCCTCTCTTCTGCGCTGTTTTGCAGAGCTGAAGGCTGAGTTGCTGGACTCCCTGAATGCGACTACCAACAAGCTGCTTGGGACCCAGGCGGCCCAGGAGGTGTCCATTTGGGCATTGCAGCAGCAGGCCGCTGAGCGGGAGGAGGAGGCTGTGGTCCTCGTGGAGAAAGTGGAGTTGCACGAGGCACTTCACAAAAAGTGGTAAGACCGCTTGGAGGAGCTGGACGTTCGCACGAGGCAAAAGAATTTGAGGATCCTGGGCCTGGCGGAGGGGTCGGATCTCCCGTCGTACGTGACCACGATGTTGAGCTCATTGATGGGAGCGGGGTCCTTTCATTTGCCCCTGGAGCTTGAGGGAGCTCACAGAGTGCTGGCCAGGAGGCCTAAGGCAAATGAACCCCTGCGGGCGGTGCTGGTGCGGTTCCATCGATTCAGTGACCGGGAGTGTGCGCTGCGCTGGGCCAAGAAAGAGAGGAGCAGCAAGTGGGAGAATTTGGTAGTGCGAATTTACCAGGACTGGAGTGCGGAGGTGGCAAAGCGGCGGGCCGGGTTCAACCGGACAAAGGCGGAGCTGCATGCCAAGCTGCATGACATATAAGGACCGGCACCACTACTTCGAGTCCGTGGAGGAGGCGTGGGCCTTTGTACAGGAGGAGAAGCTGGACTCGAACTAGGGTCTGGGGACACACTATGGCCGTTGCTGTTTTCGCTGTTGCTGTTCTTCAATTTTGACACGTGTTTTTTATGCTGGTTTTCTTTTTGCTCTATTTCCGGGTGGGTTTGTCTGTTGGGTATGGGTGTGGGGTATGTGGGGAACGTTGAGGGTTTGTGTTTTATATGTTCTTTTCTGTATGGGGCTGGGGGTTGGGGTGAAACTGGATTTTGGGGAGCTGCGTCAGAAGAGTGGGGTGTGGCAGTGTGAAAGCGCGGGCTTTCCTCTGGTTTCCCGCGCTGCGGGGCAGGGGGGCGGAGCTGGAGGTGGTGGCGTGGCCTCTACAAGTTTTCTTTCCCGCGCTGAAGCGGTGCCAAGGAGGTGTGGCAAGAGGGGGATACCCCCATGCCAGGAGGGGATGGGTTTTGGCGGGAGCTGCCGGGGTCAGCAGAAGTCAGCTGACTCACGGAAGTACCATGGAGGGTGCGTCGCGGCTAGGAGGGGTCCTAGCCTGGTGGGGGGGGGATACCGGGTTGCTGTTGGAATGGCCAGGAAGGAGCTGGTGTGGGCCGGGGTGGGTAGAGGAGAGGCGTTATCTCCATGGGGAACGGGTCAGGCGGGGCGAGCTGGCCTGGGGCGGGCAGTCGATAAGCTATGGCTAGCCGGCGGGGGAGAGGTGCGGGTTGCCCTCTGATCCGGCTGATTACCTGGAACGTGAGGGGGCTGAATGGGCCGGTTAAGAGAACTAGGGTATTTTCTCATCTGAAGGGGCTGAAGGCGGACGTGGCTATGCTCCAGGAGACCCACTTGAAGGTGGCGGACCAGGTTCGTCTGAGGAAGTGGTGGGTGGGGCAGGTATTTCACTCAGGATTGGACGCGAAGAACCGGGGGGTGGCGATTCTGGTGGGGAAGAGGGTGGCGTTCGAGGCGGCTGAGGTGGTGTCGGACAAGGAGGGCAGATATATTATGGTGAAGGGTAGGCTGCAGGGAGAGAAGGTGGTGCTGGTTAATGTATATGCCCCGAATTGGGATGATGCTGGCTTCATGAGGCGCTTGTTAGGCCGCATTCCGGACCTGGAGGCAGGGGGCCTGATCATGGGGGGGGACTTTAACACAGTGCTGGATCCCCCACTGGACCGGTCCAGTTCAAGGACGGGTAGGAGACCGGCGGCGGCCAAAGTGCTGAGGGGGTCTATGGACCAGATGGGAGGGGTGGATCCCTGGAGGTTTGGGAGGCCGAGAGCGCGGGAGTATTCCTTTTTCTCCCATGTCCATAGGGTCCATTCCCGAATAGATTTTTTCGTCCTGAGCAGGGGATTGATCCCGAAGGTGCAGGATGCCGAGTATTCGGCCATAGCGATTTCAGACCATGCTCCGCACTGGGTTGATCTGGAGATGGGGGAGGCGCGGGACCAGCGCCCGCTCTGACGCCTGGATGTGGGGATGCTGGCTGATGAGGTGTGTAGGAGGGTCCGGGGAAGTATTGAGGGGTATCTTGATACCAACGACACAGGGGAGGTCCGGGTGGGGATGGTCTGGGAGGCTCTGAAAGCAGTGATCCGGGGGGAGCTGATCTCCATCCGGGCCCATAGGGAAAGGAGGGAGAGGAAGGAGAGGGAGAGACTGGTGGGGGAGCTCCTGGATGTGGACAGGAGATACGCGGAGGCACCGGAGTAGGGGTTGCTGGGGGAACGGCGTAGTTTTCAGGCCAAATTTGACTTGTTGACCACCAGAAAGGCGGAGACACAGTGGAAGAGGGCGCAGGGCGCGGTATATGAGTATGGGGAGAAGGCGAGCAGGATGTTGGCGCATCAGCTCCGTAGGCGAGATGCGGCTAGGGAAATTGGTGGAGTGATGGATAGGGGTGGGAATGTAGTGCAGAAGGGGACAGACGTAAATGGGGTCTTTAGGGACTTCTACGAGTATCTGTACCGGTCGGAACCTCCGATGGGGAGAGGGGCGATGGAGAGCTTCATGAACAGGCTATGTTTCCCAAGGGTTCAAGAGGAGCTGGTATAGGGGTTGGGGGCGCCGATAGAGTTGGAGGAGCTAGTCAGGGGGATTGGACAAATGCAGTCAGGTAAGGCGCCGGGGCCGGACGGGTTCCCGGTGGAATTTTATAAAAAGTATGCGGATCTGGTGGGCCCCCTGTTGGTGCGAGCCTTCAATGAGGCATGGGAGGGGGGGGGCTTTGCCCCTGACGATGTCGCGGGCACTGATCTCTCTGATCCTGAAGCGGGATAAGGACCCCTTGCGGTGTGGATCATACCGGCCTATCTCGCTCCTCAATGTGGATGCTAAGTTGCTGGCGAAGATCCTGGCCACCAGGATAGAGGACTGTGTGCCAGGGGTGATACACGAGGATCAGACAGGATTTGTCAAGGGACGGCAGCTCAACACGAATGTGCGGAGACTGCTAAATGTTATTATGATGCCAGCAGTGGAGGGGGAGGCGGAGATAGTGGTGGCGCTGGATGCGGAGAAAGCGTTTGAAAGAGTTGAGTGGGGGTACCTGTGGGAGGTGCTGGAGCGGTTCGGATTCGGGGAGGGATTCATCAAATGGGTGAGGCTGCTCTACGCGGCTCCGATGGCAAGTGTAGTTACCAATGGAAGGAGATCTGAGTACTTTAGGCTCTACCGTGGGACCAGGCAGGGGTGCCCCCTGTCCCCCTTGCTCTTTGCACTTGCAATTGAACCTTTGGCTATGGCGTTGAGGGAGTCAGGGAGATGGAGGGGTCTGGTGCGGGGTGGGGAGGAACATCGGGTATCGCTGTATGCGGACGACCTGCTGTTGTATGTGGCGGATCCAGAAGGGGGAATGCCGGGGTGATGGAGCTGTTCGTGGAATTTGGGGGCTTCTCGGGCTATAAGTTAAATTTAGGCAAGAGCGAGGTATTTGTAGTACACCCGGGTGATCAGGAGGAGGGAATTGGGAGACTCCCGTTTAAGAGGGCAGTGAAGAGTTTCAGATACCTGGGGGTGCAGGTGGCCAGGAGTTGGGGGACTCTCCATAAGCTTAATTTTACCAGGCTGGTGGAGCAGATGGAAGAAGAATTTAAAAGGTGGGACATGGTGCCGCTATCGTTGGCGGGTAGAGTGCAGTCCGTCAAAATGACGGTTCTCCCGAGGTTCTTGTTCCTCTTTCAGTGTTTGCCCATCTTTATCCCTAGGGCCTTTTTTAGAAGGGTGACTAGCAGCATCATGAGCTTTGTTTGGGCGCATGGGACCCCGAGGGTGAAGAGGGTCTTCTTGGAGCGGGGTAGAGATGGGGGGAGCTGGCATTACCCAATCTCTCGGGGTATTATTGGGCAGCCAATGTGTCGATGGTGCGCAAGTGGGTGATGGAGGGCGAGGGGGCAGCATGGAAACGGATGGAGAGGGCGTCCTGTGGAGATACAAGCCTGGGGACCCTGGTAACGGCGCCGTGGCCGCTCCCTCCTACGAGGTATACCACGAGTCCGGTGGTGGCGGCTACCCTCAAGATTTGGGGGCAGTGGAGGCGACATAGGGGAGAAGTGGGGGGCTCGATGGAGGTTCCGTTAAGGGGGAACCATAGGTTCGTCCCGGGGAACATTGATGGGGGATTTCAGGGTTGGCACAGAGCGGGCATCCGACAGCTGAGGGACCTGTTTATTGATGGGAGGTTTGCGAGCCTGGGGGAGTTGGAGGAGAAATTTGGGCTCCCCCCGGGAAACATGTTCAGGTATCTGCAGGTAAAGGTATTTGCTAGATGGCAGGTGGAGGGATTCCCTTTGCTTCCCGCGAGGGAGGTGAGTGACAGGGTGCTTTCGGGGGTCTGGGTCGGAGAGGGGAAGATATCTGTTATCTACAAGGTTATGCAGGAGGCGGAGAAGGCGTCAGTAGAGGAGCTGAAAGCTAAGTGGGAGGGGGAACTGGGGGAACAGATCGAAGACGGGACATGGGCTGATGCCCTGGAGAGGGTTAATTCTTCCTCCTCGTGTGCGCAGCTTAGCCTCATCCAATTCAAGGTGCTGCACCGGGCCCACGTGACTGGGACGAGGATGAGTAGGTTCTTTGGGGGTGAAGACAGGTGTGTCAGGTGCTCGGGGAGTCCAGCGAACCATGCCCATATGTTCTGGGCATGCCCGGCACTAGAGGAGTTCTGGAAGGGGATGGCGAGGACGGTGTCGAGGGTGGTGGGATCCAGGGTCAAGCCAGGATGGGGACACGCGATTTTTGGAGTTGGGGTGGAGCCGGGAGTGCAGCAGGCGAAAGAGGCCGGTGTGCTGGCCTTTGCGTCCCGAGTAGCCCGGCGAAGGATCTTGCTACAATGGAAGGAAGCGAGGCCCCCAAGCATGGAGACCTGGATCAATGACATGGCGGGTTTCATTAAGCTAGAGAAGGTCAAATTCGCCCTGAGAGGATCGGTACAAGGGTTCTTTAGGTGGTGGCAACCTTTCCTCGACTTTCTGGCTCAACGATAGGGTACGGGGACAGTAGCAGCAGCAACCCGGGGAGGGGGAGGGGAAGGGGGAGGGAAAAGGGGGGGACGGGACGATGTCTATGTTTGTTTATTTAATTTTAATTTATTTTTAAGTTCTCTTGTTGTTCATTGGGGTTGGGGGGGTGGGGGGATGTGATACATGCGTTGATACGGTCTGGGGGGTGTTCCAGTTATTATGGGTTATTTTGTTGCATTTCATTGTTTGTCGTTATATTTTATATTTTCTGTAAAAAATTCCAATAAAAATTATTTTTTAAAAAAAGTTTGCGATGCAACCAGCCCAGACACGTTGGCGAAATCGTGATTTCGCCGTAGCGTGGCCAGAAACCAATTATCACCACTTAAGTCCCATTTCCATACAATTAATAGGAGTCACCCCATATCCAACAGTCATTCACTGGCCATCTTTGCTCACAGACAAAGAGCCGGGGCACGCTAGATCTATCACCTTAGTGTGCGGTGGGGGGTGGGGAACCCTCAGCTGGGGGTGGGGGACCCAACGCAGGGGTGGGCCACCATGGGAATGTGGGGTGGGGGGGGCACTGGGGGGCAACCACGTGCGGCATCACCATGCCAACCCCTGGGTCGTGTCTACCCATTCCGGGGGCAACTCTTGTCCTTGCCCATTTGCCCGGCCGACCACCCATAACCCCCTTTGACTGGCGAGGCCTCTGGCCGTATGGCTGAAGGCTATTGCAAATAGGTAATTGCCAATCGTGGTTAAGTGCCCAAGTAGATTCCATGGGTGGAAGGACCGGCAGGAAGGTAAGGGAGGTGGTGTCGCTCTGATATTTAAGGATGACATCAGGGCGGTTGTGAGAGATGATATAGGTTCTATTGAGAAAAAGGTTGAATCCATTTGGGTGGAAATTAGAAATAATAAGGAGAAAAGGTGTAGTCTATAGGCCACCAAATAATAACATCATGGTGGGATGATCAATAAACAAAGAAACAACTGATGCATGTAAAAATGGTACAGCAATTATTAGGGGATTTTAATCTACATGTCGATTAGTCAAACCAGGTCAGTCAGGGCAGCCTTAAGGAGGAGTTCGTGGAATGTATCCGTGATAGTTTCCTCGAACAGGATGTAAGGGAACCTACGAGGAAGCAAGCTATCCTAGATCTGGTCCTGTGCAATGAGACAGGAATAATTAATGATCGCATAGTTAGGGATCCTCTTGGAAAGAGCGATCATAGTATGGGTGAACTTAAAATACAGATGGAGTCTGAGAAGGTACAATCCAATACCAGTGTCTTGTGCTTAAACAAAGGAGATTACAATGGGATGGAGGAGGAGTTGGCCAGGGTAGATTGGGAGCAAAGACTTTATGGTGAAACAGTTGAGGAACAGTGGAGGACTTTCAAAGAGATGTTTCACAGTGCTCAGAGAAAGTATATACCAGTGAAAAGGAGGACGGTAGAAAAAAGGAGAATCAGCCATGGATATCTAAGGAAATAAAGGAGGGTATCAAATTGAAAGAAAAGGCATACAAACTAGGAAACTAGAGGATTGGGAGATCTTTAAAAGTCAACAGAAAGCCACAAAAAAGCTAGAAAGAAAAGATAGATTATGAGCGAGTAAACTCGCTCAAAATATAAAAAGAGACAGCCAAAGTTTCTACAAATATATGAAATGAAAAAGAGTGGCTAAGGTAAATGTTTGTCCTTTAGAGGATGAGAAGGGGGATTTAATAATGGGAAATGAGGAAATGGCTAAGGCATTGAACAGGAATTTTGTGTCGGTCTTCACAGTGGAAGAAACGAATAACATGCCAATAATTGATGGCAAGGCGGCTATGGCAGGTGGGGACCTAGAAACAATCAGTAACACTAAAGAGGTAGTGTTGGGCAAGCTAATGGTGTTAAAGGTAGACAAGTCCCCTGGCCCTGGTGGAATGCATCCCAGGATATTAAAAGAGGTGGCGGGGGAAATAGCAAATGCACTTGTGATAATTTATCAAAATTCACTAGAATCTGGGGCGGTTCCGGCAGATTGAAAAACAGTGACTTCAGTGTTTAAAAAAGGTGGTAGACAAAAGGCAGCCAGGTAGATTAACTTCTGTAGTGGGGGAATTTCTTGAATCTATCGGTAAGTAAGAAATAGCGAGACATCTGGATAGAATTTGTCCCATTGGGCAGTCGCAGCATGGGTTCATGAAAGGCAGGTCATGTTTGACAAATTTGCTGGAATTCTTTGAGGACGTTACAAGCTCAGTAGACAACGATGAACTGGTAGATGTGGTGTATCTGGATTTCCAGAAGGCATTCGACAAGGTGCCGCACAAAAGGCTGCTACATAAGGTATAGGCGCATGGCGTTACAGGTAATGTATTAGCATGAATGGTTAACTGACAGAATACAAAGAGTGGGGATAAATTAGTGTTTTTATGGTTGGCAATCAGTGTCTAGTGGTGTCCCTCAGGGATCAGTGTTGGGACCGCAATTGTTCACAATTTACACAGATGATCTGGAGTTGGAGACCAAGTGTAAAGTGTCAAAGTTCGCAGATGACACTAAGATGAGTGGTAGAGGACATTGAAAGTCTGCAGAGGGATATAAATAGTTAAGTGATTGGCCAAGTGTCTGGCAGATGAAGTACAATGTTGATAAATGTGAGGCCATCCATTTTGGTAGATATAAAGGCAAAATGGACTATCATTTAAATGGTAAAAAATTGCAGCATGTTGCTGTGCAGAAGGACCTTGGTGTCCTTGTGCATGAATCGCAAAAAACGTCCTCAACTGTTCCTCATACGATAAGCTCTTCATTACACTGTGCTTGAACACTGCGGGAGGCATCCACACATGCAGCAGCCAAGATCCGAACACCCAGGGGATGGGACACAGCACTGGGGTCATGTCCGCAGCCGGAGGGTGGGTGAGTGCCACGGAGAGATGGAGATGCTTGGAGAAATGGGCCAAGGGTTGAGAGGTCAGTCCGCATTGCGGAAGGAAGTGACAGAGGCATCATACTAATTGTGCACCAAGGGTGTTTATTGTATGTAACAATTCCCCACTCTCCCAATGGTGCCGTCCCCTCATTCCCACCCCCCCCTCACCCCCTAACTACCCCCACCCCACCCCCTGGTGCCCTCAGTGATCCTCGATATGGTTGGCCCTCCTGAGGCGAGCTTTTACTGAGCAGCTTTTACGGGCAGCACGTAGCATTGTGGATAGCACAAATGCTTCACAGCTCCAGGGTCCCAGGTTCGATTCCGGCTTGGGTCACTGTCTGTGCGGAGTCTGCATATCCTCCCGGTGTGTGCGTGGGTTTCCTCCGGGTCCTCCGGTTTCCTCCCACAGTCCAAAGATGTGCAGGTTAGGTGGATTGGCCATGATAAATTGCCCTTAGTGGGTTATGGGAATAGGGTGGAGGTGTTGACCTTGGGTAGGGTGCTCTTTCCAAGAGCTGGTGCAGACTCGATGGGCCAAAAGGCCTCCTTCTGCACTGTAAATTCTATGACACAGAGAGGGCATCATTAGCCACACATGTGTTTCACAGTGGTGGGATGGGGTGTGTGAAGGAAAGGTTAGAGAGTTGAAGGGGGAGGAGATGGAGGAAAGGTTGTGGCGGGGGAAGGGGGTAGACTCTACCGTATGTGTGTGGGAGGGGATAGTTCTCCTCGGGGGAGAACTATGGGGCGAGATTCTCCCAAAACGGGAGAAATCGTAAAGCTGCCGTAAAACCCGGGCGGGTTTTACGGCAGCGCGCCCCTTCCCGACCGGGGACCGATTCTGGTCCCCGGTCGGGGCTAGCAGCCCGACGCCGTAGGCTCCGGCAAGACGGGCTTAACGAAAATCGTTAAGCCCGCTTGCCGGAGTTAGCGCCGGCTGACGCGTCATATGACGTCAGCCGCGCATGCGCAGTTTGGAAGACTCAAACCCGCGCATGCGCGGGTGACGTCATCGCGTCTTTGCGCGAAACCCGCGCATGCGCGGGCCGGGTTGCCCCTCAGCCGCCCCGCGAATGGATACTGCGGGGCGGCGGAAGGACAAGTAGTGCGCGGGCATCGGGCCCGCTGCCCGCAATCGGTGCCCACCGATCGCGGGCCCATGGCACCCTTGGCACGGCCATGGTACGGCCGTGCCAATCGGTGCCATGGTTATTAATAGCGAGTTTGTGACGCCGTTTTTACGAACGGCAAGACCAGGTGTGTTTGCCGTTCGTAAAAACGGCGGAAAGGGCTGGGACTTCGGCCCATCTAACAGCTGAGAATCGCTGCCGCCCGTAAAAAAACGGCGGCAGCGATTCGTGTCGGGACTTCGGCGGGGGGGTGGGAGAATAGCGGGAGGGCGGCAAAAATGTCGGGAAGGCCCTCCCGCTATTCTCCCACCCGTCGTGGGGGGCGGAGAATTTCACCCATGGTGACTAATCACTCGTGTTACCCGGTTTAGGACATTGACCTTCTTCCTGCATTGGAGGCCAGTCCACCTGGTCACACTCCCAGCGCGCACTGCCGCCGCCACCTCGTCCCAGGCAGCACTGGCTGTCCTATGGCTAACCCTCCTGGACCCTTGGAGGAACATGACATCTCTGCAGGGCTCCACTGTGTCCAGCAGCCTCCCCAGGTCAGAGTCCCCAATTCTTGGGGCCGGTCTCCTGGGTGCCATTGTTGCGAGCTGGCTGGGGTTGGCTGAGCAAGTGCAGCTTAAATGCTGCTCAACCTTGTTAGGTTCACTGGGGGCTGGTGAGCGCAGTGCCGATGAATCAGCTGGCAAGCCTTCATTTTCAGTGAGAATCCCATGAAGCCTCGTTCAATGGACCAATTAACGCAAGATAGAAAACACGATCGAGGCGTCACAGCTGTCAGTCCCACCCTCAACCAGTGCAGATACAGCCGTTCATGTGCTGCTGACAAGTGTGCCGGGACCTCAGACCCCAGAGCCCCCAAAGGGCACCCGCCTGGGTTATCGAAGGCCACAGGACGAGGTAAGCAGCTGGCTGCCTCCACCTCAGACGTGCATCCTGGGGAGACATCTAGTTGTAGTAGCAGAGCTAGGAAGGCGAAGCACATCAAGAAGCACTGAGGGCACCGGGGGAGGAGGATGGGGGGGACTCGGTAGGGGATAAGGGGGTGAGGACTGGGAGGGGACAGCACCATCGGAAGAGGGGAATTGTATAACATATCAAACACCCTTGAGCAGAACCAGTATGACGTCTCTGTCACTTTCTTCTGTCCTCCAAACCCTTGGCCCATCTCTCCAGGCATTCCCTCCGCCCGGGCACACCACGTGCAGGTGATAGGTGTGAGCGAGCACCCAGCAGACAGGCAGTGGTCAGACTATGGCATAGGTTGAGGAGCACTGGCGCTCAGCTCTCTGCGGGTTACCATCACTCCCCTGCCCTCAACAATGACCTGCTGACAGTGCCAGCACAGTCCCAGTTCCATGCAGTAATCTGACGCAGACCCTGGGTGTTCGGATGTTGGTTGCTGCGTGTTTGGCGTAGCCTCCCGCAGTGTTCAGGCACAGTGTCGAGGCGTGACGGTCTGATTGGGATGCTAGGCAATGACTCCCATTTGCTTCATGGCCCACCAACCCACAGAATCCACCTGGGATGTGCGAAGTGCTCACTTCGTCATGGCTGCCAATTCCCTATAAGCAATATTCTTCAGCTGCACTGTCAGAGGCCTCGGCAGTTGATGGAGGTTCTGGGTGGTCGGTGATGCAGACGGGCAGGGACAAGGGGTGGCCCTGGAATGGATAAACACAATCCACGGTGATGCCACATGCATTTGCCCCGCCACCCCCCCCTCCCCCAAGGTTGTCCCCCCAGCACCTCCCCCTCACCCTCTCATGGCGGCCCACCCCTGAGGAAGGTGCCCCATCACAAGCACACCGCCCTCCGCCGCCGAGCACTGGGGCCACTGACCTGAACCCTTCCAGCTCAGCACAAGCCCCCCTGACCCCTACCACCCATGAAGGTCCTCCCTCGGCACCCTGGCAACAATTGTTGAAAGGGTACTTGCCACCTTCCCACCCCTTGGACTGCAAGGTGCCAGGTCGGCAATGCCAAGGAGCCAGGCCTGGAGAGTGGTATGGCGGGGGAACTGAATGGGGGGTTGTCGGGGGCCCCTGAGGGGGTTGGGCCCTTGCCAGCGATTAGGTTTGGGGGGGGGAGGGGGGGGGGGGAATGCCCTGCTGGAGATTGGGTGGAGGGGGGGGGGGGGGGGGGGGTGCTGCAGCATCTTTTTGAGATCGGAGCTGATATGTTCTGCTATCACGCTGTTGCAATGATGTAGACATTCTAGTTGTTTAACTAGAACAATGTTTTATTGATGAACACCTGGAAATATAAAAAACAGATTACTATACAGACAGAGTTACCAACTGATTTTGGTGAACTCGCTTGGAGCTACTCTACGTGCGGCTGTCTGTTATACGCCTTATTACGAACTCCCGAGTGTCTGGCGCCACATGACCCATGTCTGATGCCACTAGCTGGTTGGAGGTCGCATTACTAACTATGTACAGAACTATTCACAGGCATATCACCACATCCCCTCTCCCTTTATATACATTTATATACAAAAACATGATTTGTATTATCTTTTAACACAAGTTATGTATTTTTTGTACAAATGCGACTGTGCTTCAATCAACATGATATGCCTGGTGAATGTGTCCCTGGTGCACAACCCATTATGTATCTCCGACTGGATCACCCCGTTAATCTTCTGGACTCTTATCAGCTGCCCATCATCTGTTTTGTTTCTGGAAGATCGGTTTCTGTGCAGGTCGTTTTTGTCTTAGCCTTTTGACATGATGCATCCTGAAGACCGGTATCCTTGCTGGCCACGCCTGCATCACCGTTCTATCGTTTTTTAACAAGTTGCTTTTTGCTGCATCGTCGTGCACTTTCTGGCCTGTCGGCCACATTGCCGATGTCTTCTTGTTTAGCATCACAATTGTCGGCCACATTGCCGATGACTTCTTGTTTAGTATCTTAGGTTGGACTTTCGGTATTCCCCCACCGCCCTTCTCTTCCTCTTTTTTTTGTGAGAGCGATTTTGTGACTGTGCCTCTTTTTCTGGTTGGTTTTGATAGGACCTGTCTTGCCGCTGGCCTGCGCCATGGGAGTGGTTGCTTGTGGGTTGTCTGCCCATGTTGGCATACCTCTGAGGGTCTGGGCGGTCGTGGTCAAGTAGCTGGCTACACAGCCTTACACTCTGGTGTTTGGGTTGGATCCACATTCTCAACGTTGGGTGCTGTTTCTACATCCTGTCTTGGAGCCCCAAATGATGACTCCTCATCACCTGATACGATAATACATGGGTCATCTTTCCCCGAGGAACCAAATAGTGGCTCAACCTCGTCTAGTAGTATGATATAAGTATCATTTGTCATTCTGGAGCTGCATACAGATACAGCCATGTCTAGTAGTATGATATAAGTATCATCTGTCATTGAGGAGCTGTATACAGACACTGTCATGTCTGGTAACATGGTATAAGTATCATCTGTCGTGGAGCTGCATACAGATACAGCCAATTGCTCCTCTAACTCATCTTTCGGTGGAGTGGTCTCGAGTATTGGGAGGTCTACTACCGGAACCGTTTCGTAGGCTGAGATGATTGACCAAATGCCTCTGGAGCCAGTTTCTCCAGAATGGGTATTATAGCTTCCGTTATTATATTGGTAGCAGCCAAGTTTTTGTCCAAAGTGTCTGCTACTGCAACCTCATTTTCAATCTCTGCATGCGCCATCTTCGAGCTTTCACACTTCCTGGTGTGCTGCGCAGACTGGGAGTTGTTTGCGATCACCTCGGCACTCCTGCGAAACTACCTGAATAGTGCTTCACGGGCACCCTCATCTAGTTTACCGTCACTCCCGCGGCACAGCCTGACTAGCGCTTCATAGTCGTCCACATCTGGTTCACTATCTGAGTCTCTACTTTCCTCATCGTGCTCATGGGTTTTTGTAAGTATCATCATATTCTACCCTGCTACAGAGACAGAGGTAGCAGGGGGGGGTTGGCATTGCCAAACTTGCTTCATTATTATGGGCGATGAATGTGGACAAGGTGCAGCGGTGGCGGGAAGGAGAAGGGTAGAGTGGGTTAAGATGGAGGAGGAATCTTGTAAGGGGTCTAGTTTGAGGGCTATAGTGACGGCAGCATTGCCAATGGTTCCGAGTAGGTATTCAGGGAGCCCAGTGGTGCAGTCCACGATGTGCAGTCCACGATGAAGATATGGAATCAGCTGAGGAGGCATTTTAGGGTGGAAGGGATATCGGTGCTAACGCTGCTGTGCGAGTATCATGGGTTTGAGCCGGGGGGGGGTGGGGGGTGGGTGGGGGGGGGGGGGGGGGGGGGGGGGGTGGATGGATGGATAGTGTATACAGGAGGTGGAGGGAAGTGGGGCTGGTCAAGGTGAGGGATTTGTATTTGGAGGAAGGGTTCGCCAGTCTTGAGAAGCTAAGGGAGAGAGTAGAGCTGCAGAGGGGCAGTGAGTTCAGGTATCTACAGGTTAGGGACTTTGCACGAAAGGTCTGGAAGGGGTTCCCTAGATTGCCGGGATACACCCTGCTGGAGTGACTGCTGCTTCCGGATGTGGAAGGGGAGGGAAGAATTGGGGATATATATAAGTGGCTGGGGGAGCAGGGAGGCAAGCGGGTAGTGAAGATCAAGGAGAAACGGGAAGCGGAGTTGGGAATAGAGATCAATTAGGGAGTATGGAGTGAGGCACTGCGAAGGATAAACGGGACCTCCTCTTGTGCAAGGATGAGCCTGATACAGTTCAAGGTGGTGCACAGGGTGCATATGACTTGGGCGAGAATGAGTGGGTTTTTTCAGGGGGTAGCAGATGAGTGTGAGAGGTGTGGGTGGGGGCCAGCGAATCATGCGCACATGTTTTGGGGTTGTGAAAAATTGGGAAGATTCCCACTGGGAGTGTTCGCGGTCTTACCCAGGATAGTGGAGGAGGGCGTGGACCGGACCCCTTGGTGGCGATATTTGGGGTTTATGAGGAGCTCATGGAGAGAAGGAAGGCCGATGTCATGGCCTTCGGTTCTCTGATTACACGGCGACAAATTTTGCTGGAGTGGCATTCGGCATCGCCACCAGGGGAGCAGCATGGTTGGGTGACCAGTACGACTTCCTACGGTTAGAGAAGATAAAGTATGAGTTAAGGGGCTCAGCAGGGGAGTTCGAGAGAAGGTGGGGGATGTTTGTGACCATGTTTGAGGAGCTGTTCGTCGCGCGCGGGGGTGGGGGGGTGAAAAAGGAGGAAAATCTGTACAAACTGCATAGTTGATTGTTGGGAAGAATGTTTCCCGGGGTGTTTATTTGCTGTAACCTACTTTCATACAAGTTTGAATAAAATGCGTTTTTTAAAAAAGTATCATCGTATTCTTATCATCGGAGTCACGATTATCTGTAAAGGCTTCTCCTGTTAAGTAGGACATTGCACATGGAATTATGTATTCATGCAGGAGGCGACCCATTTCAAAGTCAGTAGCGAGACTTGCTTCAGAAACTTTACTTAGCCCTCCATGCTGTGGAACTTCAGGAGGACTAAAGAAATTGAAAAAAAGAGTCATTGGGTATAGTTTTTGTAACTGTTTTACGAGTACTCCGACCCTTATGCTTCTGTTTCGTTTTAATGGTTTTCGGTGTGACATTTTTCCCTTTCTTCCAGTCGATCTGGCGCACTGTGCATCCCATGCATTCTGGTTCGTCAAAGAATGAAAAATCAAACTTGTCAGGCCGCGACTCCATCTGGTATACTTTCGTAATGACCTCTCACTTGTGAAATACTCAATTGGCCCAAACTTAAACTCCAGAGTGAAGCTCATTGGCTGTTCAAGCTCTGAACATTTAACATTCACATCTTGTAGATGCTTTAATATAGGTTCATTAGGCAAAATGATTTGTGCTACCACACCTGGAACATATTTTTCCATGTGATGGCCCATGACGATTGTCACATTTCTGGCACAAAATGGCGGAACCGGTTAGCCACTTAAAATGGCGGCCTGCACTGAGACTACGTTTTGCCACTGGCGTCTTCTTCCATGTTCACACCAAAATGTTTCAAGCTGAATGTTGGCTGATCTGCTGTGCAGCCAGCTCACTTGCATGGCAGATCTTAATCGCATTTTCTAAAACAACGTGGCATGGGCACAGGGGAGCTCTCAGAGGACTGGAGAAGTGTAATTGGTGAGCTCCAAGTCCAATTACAGGCCTTTAGAATCAGCATTCCAACTCATGATGGAGAGTTAGCAAGAGATGGGTAAACATCAGGCAGAATGGTTGGAAGCTCTCAACATGAGTCAGGGGAGTCTGTCCGCCTGTTCGCTAATGAAGTGATACTGACATGTGTGCTATTGACATCCCCATTAGAAGAGTGGTGGATGCCATGGAGACCCTGATCCCACAGAATGCCCAGTTTCTGCCAAAGAAGTGCGCCGACCTATACTCCATCGCCATTGCCATAGGTGAGTTCATGTAGTGGCAATGTGCAAGGTGAACAGGGCACCTCAATGTCCCTCCAGGTGTCCCTTCCCCTCAAAGTGTCAGGCCAGGACCCTCTGGCACCTGACGGAAGGGAGAGCTGCAGCTGGACACCCCTGGATCATCCACTCAGGACTCTCAGAGGTTGGATGTGCTCTCCAAATAGCTTTGGTCAGTGACCCCTTTAGCCTCGTCCTCTGTCATCACAGAGGGAGCAACTGGCGCACTGATGGGAAGCAAAAATAGCCTGGGAGGATAGTCATCAAAGGCTACAGAGCAAACAACTCCACAGGCTGCCTCCACCCTGCTGCAGGTTTTACAGCAACGACTGGAAGCAGTAGGCCAAGTAAAATAAAGAGATTTTGACCACAAGTGGTTGTATAGGTGAACATTGTCACTCCATTACCTGTAAATATATTCATTGTCACTAACTAATGGCTGGAATTTTCCAGCTGTTGTTGCCAGCAGGATCTCCTGGTCCTGTCGAAGGCGAACCCCCACCATCGGTTTCCTGGCTACCGCGGTGATTGGGGGTGCATAGAATAGGAAATCCTGTTGAGAAGATCCCACAATTTACCAATGGCAGGCCACCTCCATCACCACGAAATACACCGCGGGGGCATAATATGACTCGTTTTGTCTTTCTGCATCAATATATAGGTTTTATAAGGCCTTCACCCCTCCAATCCCAACCTTCCCTGAAAACCCAGCTGCACACAGCTGCACCACGAGTGATTCTGGTGGGTGACATGTATGTGGCAGGGCCATTCACAAACTGGTGAAAGCACTCCCTCACGCACACGGATCCTCCAAACATCATACTCTTCTGACTGTCGCAAGCTTTTTCAATGCTGCCTGCTTGGGCTCTTTCAGTTGTCAACCGGATCTGACAAGTGTCTCCACCGACCCACTGCAATGCAGCACCTGTGTCCGTCCATCACGTGCCTCCGATTACTTTCGTTTTTGGAAAGATGGCCATCACGTTGTATTTTATCAGTTTCCCCCTCCCCCATTCCACTCCCCCATCATCCATGTATTTTCCCCCATCACCATAATCCCCCCGGGCATCATCTTTAACCTCTCCTCCATTACCTTAGCCTCAAGTCTTTTCCTTTAACAATGCCCAGCTGAACATGCAGGTTCCCTACTTCCTTGAACATCCTCATCCTCCCACCCTACGAGCTTCCTCTCCCGCCACTCACACTAACCATTTCCACGTTTACCCTCAGTTCCCTCCCCAGCAGAAAATCATTGACTCCACAAACCCCGCCCTTGCATGTTTACCTGGACATTCTCCTCCCTCTACCCCATTATTCATTCCCTCTCTGAACTTCTCCCTTCCTACTACAACATCCTCCATCCTTACAATAACCTGCTTGCAGACACTAAGTTTGGGTTCCGCCAGGGTTACTCAGACCCTGACCACATTACAGCCTTGGTTCAAACATGGACAAAAGAACTGAATGCCAGAGGTAATAATAATAATAATTGCTTATGCAATGAAATGAAAATCACTTATTGTCACAAGTAGGCTTCAAATTAAGTTACTGTGAAAAGCCCCTAGTCGCCACATTCCGGCACCTGTTCGGGGAGGCTGTGACGGGAATCGAACTGTGCTGCTGGCTTGCCTTGGTCTGCTTTCAAAGCCAGCGATTAGCCCTGTGAGCTAAACAGCATTCGGCGCCTGTTCGGGGAGGCCAGTATAGGAATTGAACCCGCGTTGCTGGCCTTGTTCTGCATTACAAACCAGCTGTTTAGCCCACTGTGCTAAACCAGATGACGTGAGAGGTGACATCAAGGCATCATTTGACCGAACCCTCGCAAAACTGGACTCAATGGGAATCAGGGGGAAGCCTCTCCGCTGGTTGGAGTCATACCTAACACAAAGGAAGATAGTTGTGGTGATTGGAGGTCAATCACCTCAGCTCCAGCACATCACTGTAGGTGTTCCTCAGGGTACAGTTCTAGGCCCAATCATCTTCAGCTGCTTCATCAATGACCTTCCTTCCATAATAGAAGTGGGAAGTGGGATGTTTGCAGATGACTTGTACATTTTCAGTACCGTTTGCGACTCCCCAGATGCTGAAGCAGTTCATGTCCAAATGCAGCAAGACCTGGACAATATTCAGGCATATGCTGACAAGTGACAAGTAATATTCCTGCCATATAGTGCCAGGCAATGACCATCTCCAACAAGACGGGATCTAACCATCGCCCCTTGACATTCAATGGCATTACCATCGCTGAGGTTCCCACAATCAACATCCTGGAGTTACCATTGACCACAAACTGAACTTGACGAGTCATATAAAAATTGTGGCTACCAGAGCAGGTCAAAGGCTAGGAATCCTGCAGGAAGTAACACCCCCGGACTCCCCAAAGCCTGTCCACCATTTACAAAGCACAAGTCAGGAGTGTGATGGAATGTTCTCCACTTGCCTGGATGAGTGAAACTCCAACAGCGCTCAAGAAACTCGACACCATCCAGGACAAAGCAGTCCGCTTGATTGTAAATCCTTCCACAAAACTTCAATACCGACGAACAGTGGCAGCCATGTGTACCATCTACAAGATGCACTTCAGTAACTCACCAAGGTTCCTTAGGCAGCATCTTCCAAACCCACAACCCCTACCATCTAGAACAGTGTTTTTCAAACTTTTTTTCACGGGATCCACTTTTACCAAATGATGGAACTTCGGGACCCATGCCGGCCGACCTTCACGACACACCATTATTGTTTACGTTTAATGCGACAGGTGAGCCTGCTTGGCCCTCACATATTCACTTACTTTGTCATTCAATGCTACATTTCTGCTCAGGGATTCAGCTGACGATTTAAGTTTTCACTGTTTTTCCTCGAACTCGCCATGCTTAGTCTTCAAATGCTTTTGAAGATTTGAGGGTTTTCAACTTTCATTTGCCAGTACTTCCCTGCATTTAACACACATGGCTTTTGCATCCAGATTTGCATTGGCATAATTAAAGCCATACCTCAAGAAATCATCTTTATACTGCTTTGTTCCCGATTTTAGTTTCTTCTTACTCAGTTGTTCACCAGAGGCCCCGAGGCTCTGTATACAGCTCACACCAGCACTACTTTGTCCCCCCATGGACTCTCCTGTGAAGCTCTCTCCAGCAGATTCAGTTGTGAGATCCTGGCTTGTTTGTGTCTCTGGCCCTCTCTTCCTAATTACAAAATAATCCATCATCATTTCTTCACACAGTCCTATTGCTTGCTTGCTGGCAGTGACAAAATGGAGGAATCTCGCCTCCATGATTTTACACCCAAGTCACGGCATGCAGTGCACATGGCGTCAGTGTACATGCTGGGTGCATGACCTTCTCTGCCGCTGCCTCTGGAGGAAAGACGCCATTGTTTATATTTAAAGGACGGGTGAGGCCGGCATTCTTTTTATTTTGACTTTGAAACTTTATTTCCAACATGTGATGTTCCAGGTTTATTGACTTCTTACCACTGAAATTAAACAATTGCATCCTTACATTTACACACAACCTTTGTTTTAAATATATTCGCATTTCTTTAGACATTTAAACAAGTATAGAAAAAAGTACAATCTTGCTTTTAATTTACAAGCTATGACTTTAGACGAGATGAAGTAACTTGTCAAACACATTCAATGTCACAATATTTCTTCCTGGTTCCACTGCATTGCATTATACAAACATCCAAGTCATCTTCTCCATTCTCACCAAAAGCACTGACTTCCTGGTTTCCAGAAAGTGGCTATGTAAAGTGATGACTGTGTAGATGTCTTCCAGTGTTGACGTGTGTCAGGTGTATTGACTGGCCTGGTTTAATTAGTATTCTTGGCTGACAAGTCTGGCCTGGCTTGCCTCTCACTGTCCAGTAGCTGCATCCATCCCAGTCAAAGATTGTTGACCACTTCCCGATCAGTACTTCAATGCAAGTGGACGTTGCATCGACCGTTGAACAGCTTGACCACGGAGACCCTGGTCGCTTGACCATGGAGACCACGGAGACCCAGATCGCATACTGCCGATCAGCGGCAGGTGACGAGCAGAGCAGCGCGCAGAGGACAAGCAATAGAGCGGAGCTCCAAGCTGGGGTCACCACTCTTAGCATCGCATCCATGTGGCTGCCATTAGCCCCGGTCCCCACTCCCCGCACGCACACGGTGACAGCACACAGCCCAGCCTCGCGCCACCTATCCCCTCAAACACCACAACCAATCCAGGACTGCTCATGGCCGGCAATCGTAACAACCAGTCGCGGCCGATGGGGACTTCTTCCCACAATCGGGAACGCCATCTGCATTTCATAAGCTTGACCTATCCAACCGGAGCTCTTTTGTCTTCTAGGATAAAGGACTCTTCAACCTCCCTTTCAAGTCATAATTTTTGGAACATTTCACCATTTTTGAAATTCAGACATGGAGCCAATTATATTGCCTTGCTGTACTGCAAAACTCAGTTTGTTGTTTTACCATCTAAAAGCAGCAGTACAGAAAAGGGCCTGTGCACAGATTAAATACTTGGTCCTATCTACATTATTTATACTGGAACATACGTACAAGACGGATTAATCTCTGCATGTCCATCACTTCATGTGAAGTGAACTCCACTGGAAAGGTGAATTATATAGCATTTGTTTCCAACCTGCCAACTTTCATGAAAGAATATCTCATTGGATTGTAGACTCTGGACACATGTGAAACAATAATCATTTTGTCTGTGGTCTTTGTACATCTTTCTTTCTCTATCCCTCTTTTACAATACGAGTGTATAGGGGCTACGCAGTGACCCCCTCTCCTGTGCTTTGAGTGTGTGCAAATAAACTAATGCTCTGGGTTCATCTTATCTAAAGTTTGCTGTGGGGTTATTAACAAAAAATTGGATTACACTAAAACTGAAGAGTTGGGAAATACATCACTGCTTATAAAGGGGGAAGTAAATCAAAACTCCTTTCTGCTTACAAATGGGTGGCGAGAATAGAAATCAGGGCTGTTTAAATTAAACTGACAGATCCTGTCCATAACATATGATATTACATGTTGCTGCTGGCTAATTGGGCAAAATGGCCTACTCCTACTCCTATTTCTTATGGTCCTTCGGAGATGTGTGATAGTGGTGTGCTGCTGTTATTGATAGTGATGGGTGGCTTGGGGGAGTTAGGGGGATCGGACAGCGCAAGAGAGGATACAGGATCCCATGCGAGACCGAACAAAGCATAGGAGGTAATTAACAGGCAAGTATGGATGCAGCAACTCAGAAGTATATACACAAACTGGAGACCAGGAAAAAGGTGTAAGAGCTCTAAAAGAAGGTAAGTCTGAATTAAAATATATTTACATGAACATTGAAAAAACCCTTTAATAAATTACTGAATCTTAAGGCTTTGTGGCAGCAGGGAATTTTTTTACAGAGTTTAAATATCAGAAACATGCCCAAATCCAAGGTTGTGAATAGATAGAATAATCAGGGGTTATAAACTGTTCTGAGAGAAGTCAGAAAGGCTACTGTCTGAAAACATACGAGAGGTAAATGTGATTGCTATGGTGGAAGATAGAAAACTATACAACACATTGGAGCAACATTGCTAACATGAAAACATTGAAGCTAACACCTAGAAATATGCTATAGCACTCCTAATCAGCACAGGAAGGAATTTTCTCTATGAAGAGATAAGAAGAACATTTGACAACAAGAAAGTTATTTTAATGGATGATTTTAATCAACCAATTATGATTTGGGAAATCCCAAGTGGTTTAGAGTCGAAGCTCTTAAGTGTAATGCATGACAGCTTCATGACTCAGTGCAAGAGAAGCTTATCTCAACATTGCATTTGTAAATGATCCAGGCACGTATAAAATGGAAGTCATGGCACCTATGGAAAACAGCAGAAACTGATTGAAGTTCAACATGATTTACATGTTGCTGAAAAGGGAGACACGTTGCCAAAACTTTTCGTCTTGCACTCATCAGGGCAAACAGAAGAATGACAATTGCAAACGGTCACAAGAATTTATACTAAAGGAGAAAAGAGTGCTGATCAGCCAAACAGCACTCCTCCACTGGTATTTTATTAGTGGTGACTTTATCTTAAATGGCCACTGAAGGGCCTCAATTAACCTAAGTGAAGGCAGTCTTCCCGATGCCTCTCCCACTGGTGGTGAGTAAGTGATGGGAATGCCACTCCCTGCCATTCCACACCATTTTACACCACTCCATAAATTTTGGCTCCGATCTGTTTTTCTTAGTTGCATATATTTTAAACTTGATATTCATAGGGTGGTACAGTGGCACAGTGGGTATCATTGCTGCCACACAGTGCCAGGGACCCAGATTCAATTCCGACCTTGGGTGACTTTCTATGTGGAGCTTGCACATTCGCCCCGTGTCTATGTGGATTTCCTTTGGGTGCTGCGGGTTCCTTCCACAATTTAAAGATGTGTATGTTAGGTGGAGTTACGTGGTCATGGGGATAGGACATGGGAGTGGGCCTAGGTAGGGTACTCTTTCAGAGGGTCAGTGCAAACGCGATGGGCCGAATTGCCTCCTTCTGCACTGTAGGAATTCTATGGGCTCAGCGTATAAGCAAATAGATGGTTCTTCTTTAGGCCCAGCTCTCGCTAACATTTTCATCAATTTCCACGAGAAACACTTTTTTGATGGAATGACCCCAACCTCCTGTCCTTTCATATTCCCAATATGTAGATGACATGTTGCTAAATTAAATCAGCAACTCCATTTAAGAATGTTCTTATGCACCTTGATGCGCTCCATCTAGTGCTTAAATTCACCTTTGAATTGGAGCGTTGAGAAGTCCGCTAATGGGTTCTCTACTACTGTCTATCACAAGCCTACCTTCACTGGCTAGTATATGTGTTGGGATTCCTACAGCTCCATGCGTGACAAGATTGGCCCTATTGGCAATCTCGTAAATAGGGCACAAGCCATTTGTTCACCATGCAAGATTGCCCTACCTTAAAGTTGTGATAAAACTCTGCGCAAAATAATGTTAACTTGCACTTGGGTGCGATACTCTACATTCCAATGTGATCTTTCAGTCATCATTTGACATCTGACAGTGATCAAGTGAAATCACACACAGCATCCAAACCACATCAATGGCCAAGATTTATTTGCCTGTGAGCATTCAGCTGACATCATTGGTATCAACTGATATGCAATGAAACTGAATCAACTCTCAGTTAACATCAACTGTGCTCATAACAAAGACCTAAAGTAATCAAACAGGTTGAAGGAGTTTGTTAAAACGCTCACACGGATAAATTTAACTCGGTCTCTACAGTTGTTGAAGTGCACGTCCCAGCAATTATTATGGACAAGCTCAAACGAACACGTCACCTCTCCCCAATTTCCGGTTCCAGAATATTTTTCCAGCAATTTCTGGTGACATTTTTTGTTTTTAATTCCAGCATCTGCAGAGAGAGAGGGAGAGGGTGAGAGGGTGAGAGGGGGAGAGAGAGAGAGAGAGAGAGAGAGAGGAGAGAGCGAGAGAAAATGAGAGAGAGAGAGATATATATATATATATATATATCCAGGCCAGCCTGAGAGCTTGGTGTTGTAAGTTGCCAATTTAAGGCAGGGGAAGTGGGATCAGGGGAGTACAGGAAGTGCATTGAGTGGTATAGCTTTCCCGTTAAGTTTGTGGCACTGGGCCACATTGTCCACCAGCTCATAGACAGGGCTGTAATGATGGGAGTTATAAGAGCATAAGACATAGGAGCAGCATTAGGCCACTTAGCCGATCGAGTCTGCTCCACCATTCAATCATGGCTGATACTTTTCTCATCCCCATTCGCCTGCCTTCTCCCCATAACCCCTGATCCCCTTATTGATCAAAATCCTATCTATCTCTGTTTTAAAGACACTCAGTGATTTGGCCTCCAAAGCCTTCTGCGGCAAAGAGTTCCACAGATTCATCGCACACTGGCTGAAGAAGTTCCTCCTCATCTCTGTTTTAAAGGATCGTCCCTTTAGTCTGAAATTGTGTCCTCTGCTTCTAGTTTTTCCTACAAGTGCAAACATTCTCTCCACGTCCACTCTATCCAGGCCACGCAGTATCTTGTAAGTTTCAATCAGAACCCCCCTCATTCTTCTAAACTCAAACGAGTACAGACCCAGAGTCCTCAGATGTTCCTCATACGACAAGCTCTTCATTCCAGGGATCATTCTTGTGAACCTCCTCTGGACCCTTTCCAAGGCCAGCACATACTTCCTTCGATACAGGGCCCAAAACTGCTCACAATACTTCAAATGGGGTCTGACCAGAGCCTTATACAGCCTCAGAAGATCATCCCTGGTCTTGTATTCTAGCCCTCTCGACATGAATGCTAACATTGCATTTGCCTTCCTAGCTGTCGACTGAACCTGCACGTTAACCTTAAGAAAATCGTGAACAAGGACTCCCAAGTCCCTTTGTGCTTCTGATTTCCTAAGCATCTTCCCATTTAGAAAATATTCTATGCCTCCATTTCTCCTTCCAAAGTGCATAACCTCACACTTTTCCACATTGTATTCCATCTGCCACTTCATTGCCCACTCTCCTACCCTGTCCAAGTCCTTCTGCAGCCCGCCTGCTTCCACAATATTACCTGGTCCTCTACAGATCTTTGTATCATCTGCAAACTTAGCAACAGTGCCTTCAGTTTTTCCTCCAGATCATTAATGTATATTGTGAAAAGTTGTGGTCCCAGCACAGACCCCTGAGGTACACCACTAGTCACCGGCTGCCATTCTAAAAAAGACCCCTTTATCCCCACTCTCTGCTTTCTGCCAGTCAGCCAATCCTCTATCCACGCCAGGATCTTGCCCTGAACACCATGGGCTTTTAACTTATTTAACAATCTCCTATGCGGCACCTTATCAAAGGTCTTCTGGAAATCTAAATGAATCATGTCCACTGGTTCTCCTTTGTCTAACTTCCTTGTTACTTCCTCAAAGAACTCTAACAGATTTGTCAGACATGACCTCCCCTTGACGAAGCCATGCTGACTCAGTCCTATTTTATCATGTACCTCCAAGTACTCCGCGACCTCATCTTTAATAATGGACTCTAAAATCTTACTAATGACCGAAGTCAGGCTAACCAGCCTATAATTTCCCATCCTTTGCACCCCTCCCTTCTTAAACAGTGGTGTTACATTAGCCACTTTCCAATCCTCTGGGACCGTTTCTGCCTCCAGTGATTCCTGAAAGATCATCTCCAATGCCTCCACAGTCTCCTCCACTATCTCTTTTAGAACCCTGGGGTGTAGTCCATCCGGTCCAGATGATTTATCCACCTTCAGACCTTTCAGTTTCCCCAGAACCTTCTCCTTAGTAATGGTCACTGGACTCACCTCTGCCCCCTGGTTCACCTGGAGCTTTGGCATCCCACTGTGTCTTCCACGGTGAAGACAGATGCAAAATAACTATTCAGTTTGTCTGTCACTTCTTTGTTTCCTATTATTACTTCTCCAGCCACATTTTCCAGTGGTCCAATGTCTATTTTTGCCTCTCTTACCTTTTATATATTGAAAAAAAACTCTTCCCATCTTCCTTTATGTAACTAGTTAGCTTGCACTCATTCTTCATCTTCTCCCCGCTTATTGTTATCTTTTAGTTGTCCTCTGCTCGCTTTTAAAGGCTTCCTAATCCTCTGGCTTCCCACTAATCCTCGCCACTTTGTATGCTTTTACTTTAGCTTTTATGCTGTCCTTGACTTCCCTCATCAGATATGGCTGCCTTGTCCTCCCCTTAGCATGTTTCCTCCTCCTTGGGATGAATTTCTGTTGTGCCTCCCGAATAACCCCCCAAAACTCTTGCCATTGCTGTTCCACTGTCTTCCCTGCTGGGCTCCTTTTCCAATCAACTCTGGCCAGCACCTCCCTCATGTCTTTGTAGTTACCCTTATTTAATTTTAATACCATTACATCTGACTCCAGCTTCTCCCACTCAAACTGCAGGGTAAATTCTATCATATTGTGGTTACTGCTTCCTTAGGGTTCCTTCACCTTAAGTTCCCTAATACAGTCTGTCTCATTACACATCACTAAATCCAGAACTGCCTGTTCCCTAGTAGGCTCTGTCACAAGCTGCTCCAAAAACCATCTCTTAGCATTCCACAAATTCCTTTTCTTGGGATCCACTACCAACCTGATTTTGCCAGTCCACCTGCATATTGAAGTCCCCCATGATTATTGTAATATTGCCTTTTTTCCATGCCTTTTCTACCTCCTGATTTATTTTCTGCCCCACCTCCTGACTACTGCTAGGGGGCCTGTACATAAGTCCTATCAGGATCTTTTTACCTTTGCGATTCCTCAACTCTATCCACAGAGATTCTATACCTTCTGATCCTATATCGCTCCTTGCTATCAATTTAAGTTAATTCCTTGTTAACAATGCAATCCTGTCCCCTTTGCCCATCTGCCTGTCCTTTCGATAGGACACATACCCTTGTATTTTTAGATCCCAACCCTAATCCCCTTGCAGCCACATCTCTGTGATGCCCACATCGTACCGGCCAATTTCAATATGCGCAACAAGCTCATTTACCTTGGTCCGTATACTGCGTGCACTTAGGTACATCACCCTCAATCCTGCATTGACCACCTCCCTTTTCACACTTGTCACCTTTGTTGCTCTGCCTGAGGGTGATGTTGATCTTTTATTTTGGTTCTCTATTTCCCCTTCAGTTATTGCACCTTCTAAGCTCATATTCTGGTTCCCAGCCCCCTGCTTTACTAGTTTAAATCCTCCCGAGTGAATTTAGCAAAACTCCTAGCCAGGATATCGGTGCCCCTCCAGTTTAGATGTAACCAGTCATTCTGGTACATGTCCCACCTGCCCCGGAAGAGATCAAAAATCTGAAACTCTCCCTCCTACACCACCAGTTTAGCCACGTGTTTAGCTGCACTATCCTCCTATTGCTAGCCTCACTGGCACGTGGCACAGGGAGTAATCCTGAGATTACAACCCTAGAGGTCCTGCTTTTTAGCTTACTACCTAACTCCCTGAACTCCTTCTACAGGACCTCATCACTCTTCCCGCCTATGTCATTAGTACCTATGTGTACTACGATCTCTGGCTGTTCACCCTCCCCCTTCAGGATGCCCTGTGTTCGTTCAGAGTTCCAGGATTTTGGCCCAATGACAATGAAGGAACAGCTATTGTGGGCACAATCTACTGGCCACGCTGCACCCCCATCCGGGCGAACGGGGGTTCGATTCGGCTGGTGTCAGGAGATCCCTCTTCCGGGATCCATTGGTCTCGCCATGCATCGCAAGATTTTTAAATTTTTTTAAAAAAGTATTTTTATTACATTTCATTACATTTTATACATAGGAAAATAAAAAAGTCATACACCCCACCACCAACAGAAATATTAAGCCCCATACTCCAAACGCACCCCCCCCCCCCCCACAATCAGTTGACGGTAACCAACTCCTTAAATTACAAAATGAATGGGTACCATCTTTTGTAGAATCCCTTGATTGCTCCTACACCTACGAACAAACAGCGAGGCTTAGGCTAAAACATCTGCCCCTGTTTGTAGGACCGGCAGGTCCGACTCCCCAAATATAGTCCCTCGGGGATTAGGCTCCAAATCCATTTGCAAGATTGCCGACATGGTGCGAAAAAAAGGGCACCAAAACCTCTTCAACTCTGGGCAAGACAAAAGTTTATGAACATGATTGGCCGGGCCCCTCACACACCGTTCACACTGATCCTCCACTCAGGCAAACAACCAGCTCATCCTCGGCCTCATTAGATGCACTCTATGCACCACCTTTAATGAAATGAAATGATATGAAAATCGCTATTTGTCACAAGTAGGCTTCAAATGAAGTTACTGTGCATTAACCCTAGTCTCGCACACGAGGTGGTGGTGGTCTACACATTTCATCTTTACCAATTGAACCCAGCCTACCAATGATAGAAAAAGGCAAACCCACCTCTGTAGATCTGGCTTAACCCTACCCACCTGGCTCGTGAAGTTCAATTTACGGAGCCAGGCCCAATCTTGAGCTACCTGCACCCCCAGATACATAAAGAGGGTAGTTGTACCTGGAGCGCAGTCGGCAGGGTAGGGGGGGGGGGTGTGGGCTGGCGCTTCCGAACTTTGGCAGCTACTATTGGGCGGCTAACATCGCCATGATTAGGGAATGGGTATTGGGGACGGTCGACGTGGGAGCGGTTGGAGGCGGCCTCATGTAAAGGTACCAGCCCAGAGACACTTGTAACGGCACCTCTGCCATTCTCGCCGGCCCGTTACTCCTCTAGTCTGGTGGTGGTGGCGGCATTAAAGATCTGAGCTCAGTGGAGAAGGCAGAGGGGTGGAGGAAGCCTCAGTTTGGACCGCGATATGCAACAATCACAGATTTGTCCCAGGCAAGATAGACAGAGGGTTTCAAAGCTGGCACAGGGCAAACATTAAAAGGATGGGGGACCTGTTCATAGACGGGACCTTTCCCAGCCTGAAAGCGCTGGAGGAGAAATTCAATTTGCCCCCTGGAAACCCTTTCAGATACCTTCAGGTACGCGCCTTTCTCAAAAAACAGGTAGCATCATTTCCGCTGCTACCCCGACGCAGGATACAGGATAGGGTGGTGTCCGGCACCTATGTAGGGGAGGGGAAGGTGTCGGACATCTACCAGGAACTTTAGGAGGCGGAGGAAACCCCATTGGAGGAACTTAAGGGCAAATGGGAGGAGGAGCTAGGCGGGGAGCTGGATGCGGGCCTGTAGGCGGATGCCCTAAACAGGGTCAATTCCTCTTCATCATGTGCCAGGCTCAGCTTAATCCAGTTTAAAGTGGTCCACCGAGCACACATGACGGCAACCAGGATGAGCAAGCTTTTTGGGGTTGAGGATAAATGTGCGAGGTGTGCGGGAGGCCCTGCAAATCATGTCCTTATGTTCTGGGCCTGTCCGGCTCTTAAGGGATTCTGGCAGGGATTTGCTAAGACAATGACCAAGATTTTAAACACGTGGGTAGTGCTGAGACCAGAGATAGCGATCTTTGGTGTGTCAGATGATCCGGGAGTTCAGGAAGCGAAAGAGGCTGACATATTGGCCTTTGCCTCCCTGGTATCCCGGAGACGGATCCTTTTAATGCGGAGGGACACAAAGCCCCCGAGTGTAGAGACCTGGGTTAGTGACATGGCTGGGTTTCTCAATCGCGAGAAAATAAAGCTTGCCTTGAGGGGGTCCATGACGGGTTTCTCTCGGAGCTGGCAGCCGTTCCTCGAATTTCTAGGAGAGCAGTAAAGGTCAGCAGCAGCAGCATCCCGGGGGGGTGGGGGGATTGTTCCGTAGTATTGTTCTTTTTTCTGTATACATGGTTAACATTTATTGTGTTATGTTAATTGTTGCGAACAGTTACAAAAAAAATTATGCTTTTGACAAAAATTTGAATAAAAATAATTTTTTTTAAAATAAAAGAGGGTAGTTGCCAAGTAAAATTGCAACCTCCCCCCCACCCCAGGTTTGTTCCCTTCCCCGATGGGGTTTATATCCCGAGAAAGCTCCCAAATCGTGTCAGCAGCCCATTATATCCCCCACTGTGGGGACGGGTGCGAGATATACAGAAGGGTGCGAGATATAAGATCATCGGTATATAGGGAAACCTTATTCTCCATCCCCCCTCGTTACCCCCCTCCACTATCCAACTGCCTCAATGCTTTATCACCAGTGAAAACAGGAGGGGTATATAGACACCCATGCCTCGTTCCCCTATGCAACTGAAAGTATCCCGAATTAAAATTATTCTAGCATTGTCAAAGTGCCCAGGTGGCATTGTCAGGGTTCTGGCTCGGCTGTGCGAAGGTGCCAGGCTGACATTTGTCCCATGCCAGGGATGGGCCTGGGGGTGTCCTGCCTTGTGAGGTGGGGGGTGAGGGTCCCCAAGGGCCCCCTTATGTGGGGCGGAATTCTCCGATCCCCCGCAGGGTCAGGGAGTCGCCCGGGGCCGGCGTAAATCCCGCCCCCGCCGTGGCCGGAATTCTCCGCCACCCGGGAATCGGCGGGAGCGGGAATCACGCCCCGCTGATCAGCGTGCCCCATGCGGCGATTTTCCGGCCCGCGATGGGCCGAAGTCCCGCCGCTGACCCGCCGCTGACAGGCCTCTCCCGCCGGCGGGAATTGGAACACCTCTGGTGCCGGCGGGATTGGCGGCGCGAGCAGGCCCCCGGGGTCCTGGGGGGGGCGCAGGGCGTTCGGACCCCGGGGGGTGCCCCCACCGGTCGGCGGGCAGGCCAGTGCCGTGGGGGCACTCTTTTTCTTCAGCCGCCGCCACGGCTTCCACCATGGCGGAGGCGGAAGGGACCCCCCTATCGCGCATGTGCCGGTGGTGACGTCAGCGGCCGCTGACGCACCGGCGCATGCGCGGACCGGCGAAGGCCTTTCGGCCAGCCCCGACGCCGGGCGCCAAAGGCCGTTGGCGCCGGTTTTGACGTCAGTCGGCGTGTCGGAAACCACTCCGGCACGGGCCTAGCCCCTGAAGGTGCGCATCTTTGGGGAGGCCCGATGCTGGAGTGGCTGATGCCACTCCGCTACGCCGGGACCCCCCGCCCCGCCGGGTAGGGGAGAATCCCGGCCGTGAGTTGGGACTTTGGGGGACCCGAGAGTCATGTCAGGAGAGTTGAGAGATCGGGACGCCATATCCTCCTGCACTGAGGACTTCTGGCGAGTTGAGCTCCGAGTAGAGCTCCACCATGCAGAAATGGGTCTCCGCGGGGCATTCCATGCTGAGGGTTCGGATTGCAACAATGTCCCATTAGATAGCGTTGTGTTTCTCAGCGCTGCGAGTGCCGGGAAACACCCGTCTAAACGCGCTCGACACAGGACTGTTGCACTTCGGTTAGATCGGGCCCATCATTTCAAGTCATCATGGTATGTGACCTGGCGGAAAACTTGCACATGGAGGTGTTCCCTTGCACCTTCTACCCTTGTCCTCCTAGGTGACGGTCACTGGTTTGGATGGTGCTGGTGAGGAGCCTTGGTGAGTTGCGAGCTAACTTATTTTATTACATACTTGCAAATTTAATTTCAAGGCTGCAGTGTTACTTCTCATTGGTGCTCCTTAACGTTGTTGACTATTTCTTTACCGCACCCCCTCCCAACCCCTCACCATCCTTGAGTGAAGCATCTCCCTTGTTCTTCCTATGGTTAGAAATTTCCATATATTTAATAAACTCTGGGCGCGATTCTCCGCCCCCCACGCCGGGTGGGAGAATAGCGGGAGAGCCTCCCGACATTTTTCACGCCCTCTCGCTATTCTCTCCCCCCCCCCACGCCCGACCCGCGCCACGAATCACCGCTCGCCGTTTTTTACGGCGAGCGGCGATTCTCCGAGGTCAATGGGCCGAGCGGCCGGGCCTTCACGCCCGTTTCAACACGGCAGCAAACACACCTGCTCGCTGCCGTCGTGAAACGGGCGCCAGATGCCCGTTTGGGGCCCGATTGGCATGGCAGTACCACGGCCGTGCCAAGGGGGGCATAGGCCCGCGATCGGTGCCCACCGATCGTGGGCCGTGCGTCTGTAACGGACGCACTCTTTTCCCTCCGCCGCCCCGCAAGATCAAGCCACCACGTCTTGCGGGGCGGCTGAGGGGAAAGATGCCAACTGCGCATGCGCGGCTGACGTCATCGGCCGCGTCATCCCTGTATAATGTAGATTGTAAATAGTTTGAGCCCAGGAAACAAACGCTGTGGCACCCCACTACTTATATCTTGCCATCCAGAAAAAGACCCATTTATCCCGACTCTCTGTCTCCTGTCAGTAAGCCAGTCTTCTACCCAAGCTCACAAGTTACCCCTAATCCCAAGTGATCTGACTTTGTGAATTAACCTTCTGTGTGGCACCTTATCAAACGCCTTCCAGAAGTGCAGATGTACAACATCTACAGGAGCCCCATTATCCAATTTGCTTATTACATCTCCGAAGAACTCTAGCAACAATAGCACTGAGGAGAACAGCCCCATGATTTGGAGACACTGAACTGGGTAGGATCCTAGATGCAGTGGAGGCCCTTTTAGTTGGAACAATATGCATTATGGGGAGATACCATCGAAGTCTTAAAATTAGGGAAATATAGCACATGGTAGATAGAAACAGACTGGGAGCGATTCTCCGGAAAGATTTCTAAATGTGGGAGTGAGCGTGAACTTCCAGGAGCTTCCCAGCGCTCGGCTGGCAATGTTATTCAACGTTAATTGGTCCAGTTGGGTCCCAGCCTGATACTGGACCTGTGGAAGAGTTTTCCCAGAGCTGATGGAGGCGTGAGGGTGTGCTCAGGACAGTCACTGGGAGATGTCAGCGACACCCCAGCAGGTCCATGGCCGATAGGAGGAGTCCCAGAGGCTATGGCCGCAGGAGATGTCGCCAGCAATATGTGGCACCGAGGCCAACACTGCTAGGGTGATGGCTGCTGTGGAGAGCCTGGTGCACGATGTCGGCACCATGAGTGAAGGTGTCCAAAGGCTCGCGGCCATGGCTTGAGGGTCTAGGCAGAATGTCTGCCTTGCTGGGGATGTCAACCCAGACCCATCCCATGGAGTGGCAATAGTGGCCACCAGCTCCCCCAAGTTCCACCCCTCTGATGAGGCCGTGTCTTGCAGCCAGCACCCGGGAACAGGGTAGCACGGCTATGCATGTGCTGCCAACAAGTGAGCCGGGGCCCTCTGGCCATAGATGTATTAAATTCAACAGATTTAAAACAGGAGGAACTGTGAGGCCAAAGTTAGTGATTGAGGCAGAAACTATAATTTTCAAGACTATATTGGATTAGTGGATGAAGGGAAAGGGGCCGAATGATATGGGAACATGTTGGGTAAATGTGATTACGATTATTTGCTCACATGGACTGGTTGCGTCAAATGGTCTGTTTCCATGGTATACATTCTGTCTATGTATTTACAGATGGGTTATAGTTCACAATCATTCTGCCAATAACTGTTCCCTGGTTTCTCCTCTTTAATTAAATCTTAATATATAGTATAAGGTTTGCCTGTTTGTGATTAGAGAATGTATTTTGTAAATTCAATCAGCATTTCAACTTATGAACATAAATTATTTTAGGATCAATCTTCAGCATGAAAGCACAGCAGTAGCACTAAATAGAGTGAACAAGGGTTCAATTATCCACTCAAACATAACCTGTGTTATTTACATGATTCAAATAACAAACTCAACATATTGGGCCGAATTTTCACCATAGAGGCAGGAAACTGGAGCCGGATCTATATTTGGGTCAGAAATCCTCTTCCGGTGTCAAACTGGTTAAAGCTCAGATTTTCACAGGAAACCCTTCCTGATTTTTGATCTCACTGGCTAGTTTTTGGGTGCCATGAGGCCACATTGATGGTGTCCTGCAACTGGGGGAATCTAGAGATGAAGATGCAATGCACTGCCCTTTGATCTTGTGAGGCTGTGTTTGTCCTGAAATGTGTATGATATCCAGCCCTGGCAAAGAAGGCATCATTTACCAGTAAAATGAAATTATGTACAGCCATTGGCAAGATGCCAACATTCGCAACTGATCCTTAAAAGGAGGCAGAAGTGAATATGTTCAAAGCCACCTTGACTGATGGATACTGGCAGGACATGTCTGACAGCACTGTGTGGTCTTCAGTGAAGAGATACAGATGGTTATGATCATCTGGCTGGAGAGAAAGTCTCCCATGGCACTGCATCTCGGTCATGTCCAGGTAGGGCCGTTTTTGGTGATAGATCTTGTGTTGCCGATTTTGCCTCCACTGCTTTCCTGCCCCTTTTTCCTCTCGTCTCCTCATAATGTAGGGGTCTAGCCTTCCTGTAGCGAGTATGCCCGTCAGTGCCACAAGACCCAAAGTGTGACTTTTGGCTCCATTGCCAGCTGGAGCCTTCGTTTTAGATAGGTGGCTGTCCTATTGTGATTGGCAGTTCTGTCCCTGCTTTTCTATCCTCATGAATCCAAGGATGAGTGACAACCCTGTTCGATGTTCAAATGCTGAGTGTCCACTCTCCCAGTCACCTACGCAGTTCCCAGGGCACCTTTGTACCATGTGCCCAATCCCCCTTTGCCTTGCTGACTTTCTTCTTGGGACATGGTGATGTCCTGGGCATCAAACCTTGATTGGCTTTCACTGTGCACCCACCTTCACACAACTGTTCAGAAACTAACAGCTTCTGAAACCCAAGCACTCTTAAATCCTTCCCCTTCGACAAGCTATTAATGAGCTTCTTAACTAGTTTACCTGGCATCAGTTGGGAGGAAAGTAGGATTGCTGTACTGTCCTCCCTCTGCCCGAGTGATTATTCCCGGTGTTGGGATTGGCACCTTAAAATTGATATGCTGCCAGAGCTGGTATTTTCAGAGCACCCTCTAAAGCCCTGACCCATTTCTGCATTTCAACTCATTACCTTCGCTCAAAGCATCTGCTGCATCAACAGCCACTTATCTTGTTCTCTTATGTCTGCAACTGCTGTACTATTTGGAACAGTTTAGAATTTTACAGATGGTTTAACTCTACCCTCCATTGATGTCCATCCCACAATTAAAAAATTACATGGTTTTGTAAAGTTACGCTTCCCTCCAAAAGAGACAAATTTAAGAATGCCTACTTTTTCCTTGCCTAGCAGAATTAGTCTTTTAAATTTACCTTAGCTGCATTCTGCCTCACATGCTCCTTCTGACCAATCCATGAACTAATTCTGTCAAGGGGAAGAGAGAAATATGAGCCAATCCTAAAGGAAAGGTTTAAATGCCAGTAATGATACACTTGTTTGTTTTAATGGTGCATCTGCACTTTATTTTTGTACGGCTAAGAATAGATGCATTGACATCCTTCAGACCCATATTATAGTCTGAAGCTGGTCTCCATGCCGGGGCTGGTTGGGGAGGGTGGTGCGGGGGAGAGTTTGAATTACATGCAGGGAACCTGGAAGTCAGCGAGCAGGTTGGAATTCAACTTGAGAACTCAACTTAGCTGAACCAATCAATTCTGACTTCCAAATTTAAAGTTTCACAACAATAATAATCTTTTATTGTCACAAGTAGGCTTATATTAACACTGCAATGAAGTTGCTGCGAAAAGCCCTTAGTCGTCACATTCCGGTGCCTGTTCGGTACACTGAGGGAGGATTTGGAATGTCCAATTCATCTACATGTCTTTTGGGGCTTGTTGGAGGAAAACTGGAGCACCCCGGAGGAAACCCACATAGACACGAGGAGGAAAAATGCAGACTCTGCACAGACAGTGACCCAAGCCGGGAATCGAACCTGGGACCCTAGCGCTGTGAAGCCACAATGCTAACCACTGTGCTACCGTACTGCCACATGGTGGGCGTAATGCGCACCCACATGACTTGGGCTGCATTTAAAGGGACAATGCACAAATATGAATTGGATGTTATTAGAATGTCACACATAGAGTTAGAGATTTAATTCATTACTGTTAGGTCAGATTTTCTTTCCACAATTTGAGGAAGAAACTTGCTGCTCTCACTAATAAGGAATGGGTGGAGGTATATGAGCAATAGGAGCATTGTGCGCAGGTCATGGGTGCAATGTAGAAAGCAGTTTAGTGACCCAACCACACCAGGAAAGGTGAGCACATTTGCTGATCCAATTACATCCTGTGCCCCCTCCACCCCTTTTTCCACTCCTTCTTACCATGTACTCTCCATCACATCACTCCTCACACACATTCAATTTGCAGCAGCACCCAGCCTCACTTTCTGTTCATATCATCACATTTCCTATTTATCCATCCACTGTTGACAATCACCGCAATCCTTATGCAACGTGATGAATGTGTCTCAGTCACACTCGCCAGATGCACTGTCTCCATCAGGTGAATATCTCACCTTCACTAACTTACAGGTCTATTTTTTCCTGTAGACTGGTAGAAGAGTGTGAAACACAAGGGAGAGGGTGGAGGTGGGCCGCTACAAGGGGTACAACTTAGAGAGGTGGCATATCTGCATCCTTCTCAGTCGGAGATGGTGAGATGGGAAGCTCAAACTTAGACAGAATTACAAACATCTCTGGCACACATGTGCTAACTTCATCAATGACTAAACAGTGAGAGGACTGAGTATGGTGATTGCCAAGATTGTGAATTTGCAACAATGAAACCAAATCCGTTTTTGGCTTCAAGGCCTTCACACATATACCAAGTGTTGCAAGATATCCATGTCAGAGGATCTTATATTTTCGTAGGGTACACCATCATAGAACATATAGCCATGCACCAGCAGAGATACTCACACTTCACTGACACAGTTAGTTCAGTGTTCATGTGGTGATGAATACTCCACAACTGAACACCACAGTGGTGACAGGGTTATATGTGAATTCACCAAATTCCTATTCAGCTGAACTCCTGGGACTTTTGTTGAGAAGGAGAACGCTAAAGGTATATCAGTAACTTCCCGAGATAAGTAAATTCGCCATAGTTCCAGATGACCAGAGGATGCTTCCCCCTTTGAGGGGGAGAGCTGACTGGTGGTTATTTAACCTGAGGATCACACCTCAGGCAAGGGGCGAAGTTTAGAGGGTGGGGCCTTCATGAAGAACCTCAGCCGGTACGGGAATTGAACCCACGCCATTGGCCTCGCTCTGAATCATGAACCAGCTGTCTCTCCAACTGAGCCTTTTTACACAATAGCAGAGAGGATTGAGAAGTTCAACTGAATAGGGTAGTGGATTTGTGCAGGGAATTGTGAGAATGTCTGCCATAGAGAGAGTCCATGAAGCTTTGAACAAGGCTCTGAAGTGAATCATTGCGGACCATTATCCAATTATCTGCCATCTAAAACAAGATGACGGGTACCTTATCTGTGATCTTACAATCTGTCAGAAATCTTCACCAAGCTGATCTGCAGCAGAGAGTTAGGGCTAGCGTGGTGCTGGTTCAAGAGAGGGATAGTGCAAAAGGGAACACAGCTG
This sequence comes from Scyliorhinus canicula, assembly GCF_902713615.1. Classification (NCBI taxonomy): domain Eukaryota; kingdom Metazoa; phylum Chordata; class Chondrichthyes; order Carcharhiniformes; family Scyliorhinidae; genus Scyliorhinus; species Scyliorhinus canicula. Next base: position 102,690,659 of record NC_052153.1, read on the forward strand.
TGGAAACTCCTCTCAAATAACTCCCACTTCTCATTTGTTGTTCCTACCACCACCTCAGCCAGTATCTGATATGTGGTCTCATTGCCCGATTGCTTATTCTACCCCTGCACAGCTACAGATGGAGCAGTCTTTAGCAGACACTCAGCGTGGGGAAGCACAGCAGGCCAAACATGTTGCAATAATTAGGGCATGGATCTGACCAGTTTGGCTCTACCTCTGGGGCAGCACGGTAGCACAAGTGGATAGCACTGTGGCTTCACAGCGCCAGGGTCCCAGGTTCGATTCCCCACTGGGTCACTGTCTATGCGGAGTCTGCACGTTCTCCCGTGTCTGCGTGGGTTTCCTCCGGGTGCTCTGGTTTCCTCCCACAGTCCAAAGATGTGCAGGTTAGCTGGATTGGCCATGATAAATTGCCCTTAGTGACCAAAAAGGTTAGCAGGGGTAATTGGGTTACGGGGATAGGGCAAAAGTGAGGGCTTAAGTGGGTCGGTGCAGACTCGATGGGCTGAATGGCCTCCTTCCGCACTGTAGGTTCTATGTTCAGTTCAGTCAAACAGAATGCAGCATGTAGAATTAGGAGGTTGAAGTAATTGTAATTCACCAATGTATGTATGTGGGAGTTTGACAATATATTATGTTGGTAAGTTTTCTTTCCTAGTACCATACACTATGTAATGAGTTGTAAGACTTCCACACTTTGCCCATTATGTTTCATGATGAATATCAATATTTGATCTGATGTGCATTGGGTGGATTAGCAGTTGAATGGCTTTTTTAAAAGTGTAGTTGGTGCCAGTTGTGATATTATACACCAGGCAAACATTTGCTATGTTCTGGAATTTTTGACAGAAATGTAAATAGCTGGTCTGGTCCTCTATTTTCATCCTCCTGCTCCTCTTCCGCAATGAGTTCCCCTCAGGTGAAAAATCCCTCCTCCACCTGAAAGCCTCACTCCTGTGCACATGCTGAACCCACCGCAGGATGTCATCACTGCTGTGGATGCTGATGGTCTTCCTCTTCTGAATTGCTGTCAAATACATTTAAGGTGCCTCCCATCCTGAACTTGTCAATTTTAAATCCACCAAGGTTGAAAAGAACTGTATCCACAGAGTCTCTGTCAGATATTTGGGGCAGCACAGTAGCATGGTGGTTAGCATCAATGCTTCACAGCTCCAGGGTCCCAGGTTCGATTCCCGGCTGGGTCACTGTCTGTGCGGGAGTCTGCACGTCCTCCCCGTGTGTGCGTGGGTTTTCTCCGGGTGCTCCGGTTTCCTCCCACAGTCCAAAGATGTGCGGGTTAGGTGGATTGGCCAGGCTAAATTGCCCTTAGTGTCCTAAAAAATAAGGTTAATGGGGGTTGTTGGGTTACTGGTATAGGGTGGATATGTGGGCTTGAGTAGGGTGATCATTGCTCGGCACAACATCGAGGGCCGAAGGGCCTGTTCTGTGCTGTACTAGAATTCTAATTCTAATATTTGTCACAGGGAGCCGAGGCATTAGTTGCATGTTTTATTCAAATAGGACAATGTCAAGTTTAAATAATCACCAGAATTTCTGTAAAAACTTTCCTATTTTTCTGGTCACTTCCCAGAATTGGGAATCCCATTCTGCTCAAGTAAGACTTTTTAAAAAGCAAGTTTTTAAAAAAAAATCAAAAATACCTCACTGTGGTCTAAGGCATTAACTGCGCAAGTATGTACCAGCCCACAACAAATTAGGAAATCTTGCGGCATCCAAAAGTGCCTCTGCTAAATCTAGAAGTGGGAGCAATGGAACAAAGTTACACTCTTTTTATCCCTCCACACAATCCCAACTCACCTGTTCTTGGGGGCTAAAATTCACCCCATTGTATCTATAAACATTGGTACATTACTGCAATCAAATAACATTATTTTACAATTCCCATTCAGCAAATCTGCATTTGGATGTTCACTATGAACACAGTTCTTTATTCAGCCATTTCCTTTACGACATTTTATAAATATTTACTTAAATCAAATGCATTTTTTCCTGCCCATGATCAAAACATTCCGTACATGGTTTTGATAGTGTAGGACTACTGAGTAAAATGATGCTGCCAGCATCTAGGGTATTATGTAAAGGCAGAAATTTCCACTGCAGGCTGAACTCCACTACTTACAAATCTGGAGGGAATGGCTTGCCTCTTATTAGATTTTCTACAGCATAGCCATAAGTGATAAATGTACTGCTGAATTCAATGTCAAGTTAATCAATGCTGCCAAAGTTTTGTTGACCAAATGGCAATCCATAAAGCGAGTAGCATTTCTGCAGCCTTGTGACATCTCAGTCTATAGAAGCGTATGAAGTTCAAGCCTTCCTGGTTGGTAAGGGGATTTTGAAAAGCTGTCAAAAAAATCAGCTACTTGTTTGGATCCCATGCATGTCTGAAGGATTGTTTAAGAATCTGTAGTCACTGAAATGAATCCAGTTTGATGGTTAAAACACTGGCAAATCGATAACTTCGCAGATGATGAACTCTTGTCAAGCAAAACATGTAGTAGCTTTAAGGCAGAATGCTACATATTTATGCATGGAATGTCTGTTTTTCTACGAGTTACTGCTCCCCTACCTTTAAACTAACAGATATCGAGAGAAAATTGAAGTAAAGCTTCTATGCTCTCCCATTTGCTGTCATTCAGAACAGCTGGCTTGAAAATCAAAACAAGAACAGCCCTCCAAACAAACTGCTGCCACGCTTTCAGAAGCAATTATAGTCTTATGAAATATGAATTGCTATTGATTTTTTTCTTACTGGGGTTGTTCCGTTACATGTTTTATGCACCCCAGACATTTACTTAGACAGTAATCTGACATGTTTTTGCAAGGAGAGGTGAAAAATGCAATCTTTGTGCAATCTTGAGTACTTTATTTTGTCTTCCTTTAACAGACACATAACCCGCCCAGAGATGTGCATTGATAAAAGTACCTAACACTACAATTATTGTAAATAATCAAACTTGTTTGCTGAATACTGATTAACCTTTCTTGTGCCAATGACAAATGAACACCATCAAAGCTGGTAGACTGCATTCATCACTGCCGCCAGCACTATTTCTCCATTTTGTAGCAGCGTCCATTCTAAGTAAGTGGAAATGTAAACTAATGCTAGAAATAGTCATATTTTCTTTAAAAATATGAAGTTACAAGAACATTTGTAGGTTTAGATGAGTATTTTAATTCAAATTGCATGCTCCTTTATTCTATTCACAGAGAGAAAAACTAAATTTAACGCATAAAACATACAGGGCACGATCTACCGGCCACATTGCGCCCGAAAAGGGAGCACCATTCAGTGCTGGTCCCCACAAGCAGGAACCTGATGGAACAGCACTTTTGTGGAGGTCTCCCAGGATATCGGAGGCCCCCAAGAAATATGGAACCCTGGCACTGGCACCTGGGTACTCTGGCAGTGCCACCTGGGAGCCAGTCTGGCACTGCCATAGTGCCCAGGTCGCACTGCCAGCTGACAGGGGCACTGCCGGGGTATCACACTGGTAGTGCAAAGATGCCAGGCTGGCACTTGATCCCATGCCGGGATCAGGCCCGGGAGTGTTCTGGGCATGTGAGGTGAAGTGCGGGGCCCAAGGACCCTCTTATAGTCATTTGGGAGGTTTGGGGGTCGCATCGGTGGGGGGGTTCAAGAGATCGGAACGCCAATTACAAATGGTGTCTAATCTCTTCCTGCACTCAGGAGCTCCGCTCCCTGGAATTCCTCAATGTAGGAAACACGATTAAGTGCAGCCTCGGCAGGATGTTCCCCACTGCGGCCCCGAATTGAAACAGAGTCCCGATAGATAGCGTCATGTTTCTCGGTACTGAGCGCTGGGAAACACCTGGTAAATGCGCTCAACACGGGACTCTGTTCCAATTTGGTTACATCGCCCTCATAATTGCTCCTTAAATACCCCACCTTGGTAGAAAAGTTAATTGGCCAAATTTTTAATTATTTTCTGCTTCATATTATTTTAATGGGGTATTAAGCATCTTGGGGTCGAGCTTCTGGTCATTCTCTCTCGGCAATCTGGGCAGAATCGGCAAACCAGCACAAAAGATTGGGGAATTTTAAATGTAACGGAATTATCTCCAAAGTCAGTCCTCCTGACTTCTATATTTTACTCTGGTTCAACATGTAATTTGCCCAGTTCAGGCCCAGCCAAAATACAGTGGTTGCCAGACACCAGGTCGACATTCCAAAATTCTGCCAATTGCACTAGTTTATGAAGGCTCCTTAAATTGCAGTAATTTTCTTAGGCAGACAGACACTAGTCAAAACATTTAAAATATGTTTTTTTACCATTGTCAAAGAATATCTAATTTACTCAGAAACTGACCATGCACATCAGTGAAACTATTGCGTGGCTCAGCATAATTTTGTTTGTGTCATTTTCAGTGATTTCAAATCAGGTTCCTGGAAACCTTACTAAAAATTCTCCTTTTAA